>NW_024384434.1:0-1662 GCF_016835505.1 Polypterus senegalus
CTCGATACATGAACAGCATCATCCCCATTCTCAAGTACAGTAGTGACATGTTTTGAAAGTATAATTAAAATAAAAACAAAGATCTATAATCTCAGCATCAGCTGACCTACCCTTTCAAATTGTATTTATTAACCGATGGCAGATGCTGTCAGATCTCTGTGCTCCAATGAAGATACTGAAAGTGTATATTAAAGAATAATCCTTCATGCAGATCCTCGATTTTCCCTTTCTATCCCGGTTCTATCAACAAGCCCCTCGTTTTCTTGAGACTTTTAGTGAAGGTCTGTTGAATTGCAGAAATTTGCAGAAGAGCTTGAGTTTTCTTGACTTTGTTGAATTAATTGACTTTACTTCTTCTAAAAATATCATGTAAGGTGCACAAACTATTATAAGATAAAGAGCAACAGCTATAAGCGGATTACGATGATTTGTCTTACAACTATGACAATGATGAAAAAATTTTTTTTTTAATTTTGAAGGTTCAGTACAATAAAAGAATGAATTTCTACATTTTAAATTTTTGAAGTAAGCTGACTGCAAAGCAGACTGAGAAAGTGTACAAAGTAGTACAAAATAGCAAATAAAATAACTGTAACACAAGAAAACACAAAGATTGCATTCATTCTAGTCGGAAATTTGACCAAAAGGCAACTGAATGGATATAAATGTCAATATACTGTAATATAAAGCATAAGAAATTTAACAAAGAAGAGGAGACTATTTGTTTAGCTAATAGCTAAGCTGCCCTGATATCTCATGGAGATTCTTCTTGAAGGCTGTCAGCGTTTCTGCTTCAGCTGCAGGCCTCAGTAGTTACAGGTTCACACAACTATTTTTGTAAGGAAGAGCTTCCTGGATTCAGTCCTCAGTGCTTCTTCTTCTTCTTCTTCTGTCTGCTATTCCCATTAAGGGTTGCCACAGCCAGCGGATCATCTTCTTCCATATCTTCCTGTCTTCTTCATCTTGCTCTGTCACCTCCATCATCTGCATGTCCTCTCTCATAACATCCATAAACCTTCTCTTAGGCCTTCCTCTTTTCCTCTTCCCTGGCAGCTCTATCCTTAACATCCTTCTCCCAATATACTCAGCATCTCTCCTCTGCACATGTCCAAACCAACGCAATCTCGCCTCTCTGACTTTGTCTCCCAACCGTCGACCCTGAGCTGACCCTCTAATGTGCTCAATTTTAACCCTGTCCATCCTCATCACACCCAAAGCAAATCTTATCATCTTTAACTCTGCCACCTCCAGCTCTGTCTCCTTCTTTCTGGTCAGTGCCACCGTCTCCAACCCATATAACATACAGTAGCTGGTCTCACTACAGTCCTGTAGACCTTCCCTTTCACTCTTGCTCATACCTGTTTGTCACAAATTAGTCCTTAATTTCCATTGCTGTCCTCTAGTATGTGATTCACGTTTAAGTTGAAAGACGTTTGCTGAATCTACGTTATCAATGCCTTTGAGGAGTCTCCTCTGCTTGAGACCCAACTGTTTTAATTCTTTACGTCTGTCAGAGTAGGACTTGTCTGTAAGCCCTGTGATGAGACTGGTTGCTCTCCTTTGCACAGTGTTGGGTGCTGCTTTGTCTTTTTGCAGCCTGGTGACCAGAACTGCATGAAGTACTTTTATGTATGAAATGCAACATTTTTGATTTAGTTATCT
>NW_024384435.1:0-25000 GCF_016835505.1 Polypterus senegalus
ACTTTTTACACGTTTCCTAGAATGCAATCTTTAGAAAAACAAAGTTATATAGTACTGTCTCCGGCCACTGAAAACCGTGATATTGAAATTTTTGCTGTGTGAAATGTTTTTAAATTTAATACCATTGATCTATGGATAATGAAAGCTTTCTATTTATAAAAATCACAAACTAGACTTAAGAACTGACCTGTACCACATTACTAAGATGTGTGTGTTCAGTTGACTGGACTTGACGTTGTCCAGATTATGAGTGAGTGTAAGTGTGTCCATGAATGTCCTCTGCAATGACTTGTGGCCCATTCATGGTTAATTATGGCTTCATGCTGCTAGGGTAGGCTCTCATTACAACCCTCTTTTAGAACAAGTGTTTTTTTTAAAAAGGGTGTATGGGATAAGGTCCCTGGTAACACGGATAGTAGAATGGATCGCCCAAAGAGGGTGTCAGGAGAATCCAAGAAAGAGGGCCTTTAACCAGACCACCAATTCCAAACTATAACCTGCATGTGACATATTACACAGCAAATGCTAAACTGAACACAACAAACATGCTTTTTTTTATTAAAATCTGTTTATTTATTCTCCATAAAAGTATAAAAATTCTGCTTTAGTTTACAATTGATTCTGTACAGCTATATACATCTTATACATTTTTACACTTCTTTGAAAATTTGTACCCCAAAATTCATACAACCAACCACAACTGGACCACACAGACAGCAAAAAAAACAAAAAAAAAACAAAAAAAAAACATGGTTGGATAGACCCAACTAGACCTTGGAACAGATCAGGATGAGTATAAGCCCATGCAATTAGAAAGTTACAGAAAATGTTATTTTGATTCTGAAGAGTACAGAGGCACAGAAAATGTAGTAAAGCTTCACAGAAGAACAGTCTCCACAATCACTGTAATGAAGATGCAGTCACATAGGTGGTATTGTTGTTATGGGGCTGTGATTCAAAAACTGAAGTTACTCCCCCTAATTCTGGATGATTAGCTTTCCCTGACTAACCCATCCAAGTGTCTCTGCAGGAACAAAGTAGCTAAAAGCTAATCGTGTATAATATTTCTGTTGATGTGGAAACAGTTTCATTATTCAAAAGGTCCAAGGCAGATCAGCAGATGTTTCCAAATAAGTGGTGAGGAAAGGATGGTGCTGAATTCTTAATAGAGAAAAAGAAGGTGGATGTGTGTTGGTTTGAAATATTTTAAGAGGATGTCTAAAATCACAATGTGTGTGCAAATCCATTTCATAACTGCAATTTTTCATTAAATCTGAACCATTTTAATACACACAGATTATGTGCTGTCTGCATGATCCACTTTCTTACATGATGTGCTACATTTTCTTACATGATTAAGTTAATATGACATAACTGTACACTTTTTACACTGTACAAAACAAAGCATGCATTCTTTACATTGCATATGAATTCCAGTTTTCCTGCAGATACCAGCATCTGACCAGGCACATAAAAAAAAAAATACTGTCTCAAAGTCTGACATCAAGCTTACACAACTTGACATGTGTCCAAAGTTGCCAGTGGGCTTGACTTCCACCAGCATGAGTGCATTAAGAGCAAAAAGTTTCAAAAGGCGTTGTCCAAATCAGGGGGAGTCCAGCTCTCCCTATTCACTTGCTTATCTGAATATTATGACCACAAGTCACAGACACATTTCAGCCTGGACTAAGATTGAGTCCATTCATTCACTGCGTCTGAATGTCTATTAGTACTTGCATTATTTTTGATCAGCAGAGCAAGCAGGAATTGCCACAAAAAGCAGAATGATCACAAAACGGAGAATCTGCTTCCTGCAAAGGGCCCATCTTTGGTGACAAGTGTGTTGCCTTTTGCCCAAACCAGGAAGATGACCCCTGTCTGAGAGCTTCATTCAACCAATGACTGTTATTTTGTAAACAAGGGTAGAACACCCACAAAATGTCTGTTGGGTTCTGGATTCCACCGCCCACTTGGCTGCTTCTGGAGCCTCAAACTGCCCGCCTGGCATGTTAGCTGAAGTCCTGTCTCAGTTTCTCTTCAGTACCAAGCAGCAAGGGCACCAGCTTTCACAGATTGAGCAAAAAGGTGGTTATTCACTTCCACTCTCACAGTAGCAGAACACACAGAACAGAAAGCAGTGTCACCAGGGAGGTGACCGGCACAAATGGGGCATGAGAGTTATGGCCAATGCTCTTCATCACATCTGCAGCACTAATGGCAGGATCATCTGGAATTAAAAAAAAAAAAGATGATCAGTAATGTTCTAGTCAATGAGGAAGCCCTTCAGGACAGAGAATTTATATCAATAAAGGGCTATAATCCCAGTCACTTTTAATCAATCTGTTTTTATAGCACTTTACATAGTGAGACACGGGCACAAAGTGCTTTACATAAATCAAAACGAAAAAGGAGAAATAATTAGCAGAGGCAAAGCAATTCAAGGACACTTGGGTTACTATTATATAAATCAAAATGACAGAAAATCAGAAGAGTCGGACATTAAGAACCAAGGGATTGAATTAACAATTAAAAATAGTGTAGGTCAAATTCAGACTCAGGTTGGCAAAGTGATTAGTGCTGCTGCTTCATAGTCAGAGGGTCACTGTCAGTGTGGCTTGCAAGCTCTTCCCTGGTTTCTTCTCAAAACCATCAGTTGTGCAAGTTCATTTCCGTAGGTGTGTGTATGTGTGTGTGAGAGAGAGAGTGTCGTACAATGGGCTGGGACCCAGTCCTGGACTGATTCCTGTCCTGTGCTACATACTGCCAGGACAGACTCCTGCTTCTTAACTCTGAACTGGATTAAGCAGGCCCAGGAAAATCAATGGATGGATAAAATTCCAAATTTACGAAGTATGCATTCTGGTTAACTTTTTGTCAATTCCTAACAAAGAGCACAGGGTAGGAATGAATGGCTGAGGGTTATGGGAAAGTCTAAGAAAATGCTGCTGCATGTCTGAAGCACTCCTCTAACTGCAGGGCACTGTGTGCGGGCTGCCCAAAGTGTCTTTGGTTTTTTTCGGATGAAGTCTTTTGGTCTTTTTTCCATTTCCCACTTGTGGCCACCTGCTTTATTTATTCAAGCTGACAGTATACAGCCCTATGCTCCAGCTCGCCGAGTTAAGAGCCCACTACCCCATTATTTGGCCTCAACTGTGTAGCTCCCTGCTGGCTTCTTTCAGGCTCTTAAGTATTGTCACTTGTCTTACCTGCTGGCAGTCCTGGTGTGTGTGCTCCTGTGGTTCTTGGCTGCTGGGACCCTGGGAGAAAAGATCAGGAAGCTTCGTTAATATGGGAAGCCCAGCCTGCACAGCTGCAGTGAACAATATGTACAAAAAGGCGCTTTCATCACCAGTTACATGGGTACAAAGCGCACTGCTACTCCCAAGCCATAATGAACCAAAAAAGTCTAATGCGCAGAACAAAAAATATCCTGCCGCTGTGCTTTTACTCTGCAAAGAGGCTGCAAAAACTGAATGCTTACCATTTTGTCCCACGACCTTCACCTTCAGCTTCAGGCATTGCTCCCCATGGTGGTGAATAGGTTTTGCTATTTAGAAAAAAAAAGAAGAAAAAAGGACAGTAAGGATTTAAAACTGAATTTCATTGCATTCCGTTTTAGAGTAACAAAAATGGCTTCAGAGTGAGCGATGCACCTATATACCTTGAACATCCCCCCCGTTTTAGTCAACATCAAGGCCCCTTTTTGTCACAGGGTACACTCTCAACTGTCAGGCCAGTTTAGAGTTGAAAGTCTATGTTATGTGGGAAGAGAACTTACACATTTACAAATGAAGAGCATGCAAACAGCACAGAGATAGGGATAAGGCTGGAATTATGAAAACAGTCTCTCTGAGGGTAAACCATTGTGCCACATTGCTTCCACCCACATATAACTTGATCAAAACATGAAAGCACCCCATGATGCAGCTCAACCTGGAGAAGCCATATTTGTCCCTACTAAAACAAAGATAGCAACCCAACTGGAATACAACTTACAGATATAATAATATGTTTCGCCTTCTCTGAACTCCTTGCCCAGGGTAAAAGGAGTATAGCGCTGAAACTTCTCTGAGAACTTCTCTGGCCCATTTAGAGCAAGTGGCCGATTACATTCCCATCGCACCTGGTCCTTAGATTGTGGTTTGCATGTGTCATATTCCTCTGCTTCCACCATGTAGAGAATGTACCTCTCAGCTGAGTGAGAGGGGATCTCCCCTTCCTCGTAATGGGGGCAGATAATGTCAAGGTAGTCGTTGATCCGTACAGCCACAGTGTAGTCATCCCATAGGAACCTGGAAGGCAGAGGTGGAAGAAGTCCATATTAGAGGAGAGGGAGGAATTGGACAAAGCTCCTGGAGGTCAAAAAATACAGCAAGAGCAAAATGTTTGCATTTGGAAATTTGAAATATCTGACCAATTGACTGGGAAATTGGGGGTGGGTGAAAAAAGTGCACACAGAATGGTTATCTGCAAATCTCACACATTCTCCCTCATGGCTCTCGTGCTTTCCAAAGGCCCTTTCTTGGCACAGCTGTAATTACCAGTACCATGGTTCACTGCTTATTATATTGTACAACCGCGATGTTTATTCAGTAAACTACCTAACAGGCTTATTGCTAAACTGACAGATAACATCTTTCAATTCTTACTCAGCGAACCATGCGTTCCTAGCAAATATTTGTGAGAGAGAGGGAAAGAGAGAGAGAGAGAGAGAGAGAGAGAGAGAGAGAGACAGTGAGAAGGAGAGTTGTTTCAGGGTCTCAGGACATTTTTCTTCTTTGGAGACTACAAACCCTCGTCTGCCCTCCATGTTAGAAATCTGCTCCAGGAAGGCAACTCTACTGCCCAGGGAAAAATTTAACGCTTTAAGCTTATTACAAGCTGTCAGCCTCCAAGCTTCCTAACCAAGCATTCTTGAAAGCACACATCAGGCAGCCTGCCTGTCAAGTCCTTATGATGTGGGGTTTGGAGACAGACAGGCTGTCCCCTTCAGCTTTTACGATGTGGTTTCTGTTCTGCTTAATTAAACCACCCCACACACAAACACTCTGAGAGACCCCTTTCCCAGCCTCGCTTGTGTACTCACACACTCCCCTCAAGTACCTGGCGGCACCACCCGTTGCTCTGACCCCAGCACACACACTGATACCCAGTCAATCTCCCTTTACTGCAGCACCCCTGCAGAGCCGTCACTCCATGGGGTAGATTCTTCTTCTAACATACAATTCAAAGAACATAAAGGTAAAAAGGAAGCTGAGCTAAACTTTCGGTAAGGAGTCAAAGAGATCCATAGAAGAATCAGCAGATTTTGAAATCAAGCCTGAAGCTTGTGCCGCACCCTGAGTTGAAATCCAGGAGACACGTGGACAGAATGGAGATGGCAAATTTAGCAAAGGCTGAACTGCTCAACTACACACTAATTCTAAGTCATAATGTGTAATTGAATTATTTATGCTGCCAAAAAAAGTGTCAAACGATAACAATTGATACGATAAGTGATATACTCAGCATAACTTGCTGGGACTGAAGCAACATCCTTCACAGTTACAGTTCAGCACCTTAACCACTAGGCCACACTGCTAGACTTTAACTCTTCTGTATCTGACTTGATCTGCAACAGGTCAGTACAAGTCGGAAGAGAACAAGCCACATTTATTTTCGTAAATGTTTGACATATCTTCTTGTGCGTAACTTTTGTTGCTAATTCTTAGCATCACTTTGAAGATCTTTGTAGCAGGGCAGGGGGTGGGGTTGGCTGGAAGGAGACACAGCCTTAGCTGTGGTTTTCTTGTGTTTGCTTATGGATTAGTTCTGTTATATTTGAAACACTACATGCTTTTAGCACCCTTATGCCACAACCATCATGTCCTGCCTAAATAACATTAACTATTAATGTGCAGCCTCTGCTATTATTCTGTTTTTATGTTTAATTTAGCTTTATTAATATCTCGAGCATGCTAAGGCATTCCCAAAAATGGTCAATTACTTAATGATTCATTTTTAAAATCCACTTATTTTAATATAAGGTCATAGGGTCTGGGAGAATAGAGTATCCAGGCAGCAGTGGGCATCCTTAAACCATCCCTGGACAGGATACCAGTCCATCACAGAGCACACTCACACACAGTACCATATTCATGTTGGACCAGCTCCAGGTTACTAATCAACTGAATGTACAAGTCTTTGGGGAATGAGAGAAAAACAGGAGTAACTGATTAAAACACACAAAAGTGAAGTACACAAAAAATCAAGTCAGAACCTAAACCCAACTCTGAAGACTGTACCACCTAATCAATGTATCTTTATTGTATGAATGCCACAGACAGGATTCACCAACAAACAGCAAGATAAACTATATCATGGAGGCTGGCTTTCTATCTTCTGTGCTCCCTTTACAGGTTTACAGTGTTCTTTAGATGAAGCTTTACATGACCATTTATCTCTTTCCCTCAATAAGCATGTGGCATCTGCTATGGTACATGAAGCTCTGCCCATAAAACATTTTTAATCCTGGAGCCCCACTAAAGATGATTTAATCATTTTTAACCAATGTATTGTTTGGAAGAGTAGAGGAAGGACTAACCCAGGACAAGATACCATTTCATCACAGACACATCTTTAAGAAGTATAAAGAAAATGGAGAGACCAAACACATACTCAGACATATTTTAAGTGGACTAGGACCTGAACTTCGGCACCTGAACTAACCACTATGCTAACATATCATCTAAAGTAACATATAAAATGTATAGAATTTTTGTTTTCAAATGGAGTTTTGAACAATAATGTAACATTAACATAATACCATATTTCTGCACTAATGTACCATTAATCCATCCAGTTCAGGGTTTCAGCAGAATTGAACACCAAGCATGGAGTAAACCAGGGTGAGACAGCAGTTTATCACATGACCAACTCACTACTGGCTAATAACTTACCACCAGGTCACTTAATTTTCATATCTTTGGAATGTGGGAGGAAAGCTGGGGTAGCTGGACTAAAACCTACACAAATGAAAGGAGAGCATGCAAACTCTAGACATGCAGCAACTAGACAGGATTTGAACTCATGACAACAGTAAGGAACTGGTGCTAATTCCTACATCATAAAATTATTCACTCACTGTTCTAAGGTGTTAATGCTACCAAGAGACAAAAAAGATGATATGAAAATAGTGACATGTCCAAAGTACATGATCCCTGGTTTGTTTCTAGGCTTGGGCGCCCTCTTTGTGGTGTTGGTTTGTCCTCCTTGTCTTCAGTTGAATTTGCTCCTTCATTTCAACATAAACTACAAGTCTGATTAACCTTTCTAAATGGCTCTGGTGTGAGAAGTGGTATGATGCAAAAATAAACTCCTCCATGAGTTAAGAATTGGCTCTACCATAACCAGAAAAAATGAAAGTTGTGGAAACGAAAGATTAATAATCATAGCAGTCCCTTCAGATATGTACAACTCTTATCCTGCTTGGAAGATCTGAGTGTCTCTGGGGTGCCACTTGATTTCTCCAACAGGGTCACCACGCTCGTCTCTGGGGGACAGATGAGGGTGGAGTGGATGGAGATGCTGATCTAATCTACTAATGAATGGAACTTCACCATAAATGCAACCAGATTTCTATCAGGATTGCTCAGGCCTCAGGGCTGGCCAGCATCAAGTCTCATTCTGCCATTGGTTCCATGGGTTCTAAGAGCCCTCAGATCTAATCAGGGCTATAAAGCAGATTTCCAAGGTAGTGGGGGAAGGGCTCAGCTAAATCAATTTCAGATACTGAACTGAATTTAAAGGAGATGCAGAAAGGCCAGTGACTAGATTTAATGCTTTTGTTCTTCAGTCCATGTCCTATGATATGTGCTTTTGGCTAATGGGTGACAACTAGGCTGACAAAGAGTGAGTGTGTGAGTCTGTGCATGTATGTGTGCCCTGCATTCTATTCAGCACCAGTTCCTACCTTGTACCTGTATCTGATGCTACTGGATCATTAAAAGAGGATTAGTCAGGTGCAATAAATGTATGGATGCATAATCAAATAAAATAAAAACTAAACGATAATGTCTGAAAAAATTAACAAGTCAAAGGTCAGTGAATTCTATTAACTTTGGATCCTGCAGCATGTTAAGGCTTTCTTAAATAATTTGAGCCACAACATTACTTCATATTAGTGAGTTAAGGTGCAAATCAAATTGATTTTGATTGGCTAAATGGTCATACTAGACACCAGACATGTTGCCAGTCCACAGAATGGCATCTTTGGTAAATACCAACTTCCTGACACCCCCACCCCATCCTCTCTTCCACATATAAACGTATGTTACAGAATGTTTCTCAATGTTAGATTAAAGCAACAGCATGTGACACTGAAGTGATTCCTGACCCCAGAAGCAACCATCCCCCCTAAGTCATTTCCAAATGACAGCCCCTTTATATTAAACCCCCTGGCTCAAGAGCTCCGGCAGCCGTCATCCTGAGACAAATAGCACTGCAGATTGATGGCATTTCTGTTGCTGTTGCTTAGTTCAGAGGTATGGGCATAAATAGCACAGGGTTAAAGGGTTAAATTTTCTGTGCCTCCGAGAAAATGGGCCCGCTCACACCACTGTGGCCCTCCCCCCTCTGTCTGTCTTTGCTCCAGTGAGCTCTTACAACTCACACCTCATTAAAAGAAAAGCTAATTAAAGAAAAGGGCCATAGGGGGCTTATTTGGGATTTCTGTTTTCTTTTTTTAGTAAACTTGAGGTCGGGCTGGAAAGCCATGCACAAGTGCTTCTTTTCCTATACTAAACAGCTGTCCCTGTATTATAAAAAAACCTCACCCATCGTGAGAGTGGACTCAGAATAGACTAAAGATAAGTCCACAAGTTCAGACACTTTGGACGACGACTGTCTTGTTTAAAGCTTTCTACCTCTAAGGATAAAGCAGCCTGTGCCAGTTGTGCAGATTGCGTGACTGAGCATTTTTTTTTCCTGCTTCCTTTCATAAAAAAGCAACGCTATAATCTCTTGCTTTCCACCTTTTAAAACTGGTTTATCCTGTTTAGAGGACCCCCGTCTTACAAATACACACACGCACAGCCTTGCCTTGAGTCATCAATCATAACCTCCCAGTTAATCTTACAGATTCAAAACACCATCTCTCATCTCTTATCTTTAATCTACATGCTCAGCCTTGCCAATCATTCCTCAGCTGGCAGAGACAAAAAATAGATAAATAAAAAATTTAAAAAAAAATGTTGAAAATCCAGAGAATGGCTGACATGATTGAAATCTGCAGCTTATCAGTAAGAGACAGTGCTCAATAAAAGTACAGCAACCTGAGGTTACAGGACGGCCTTGCTAAAATGGAGTGTGTGTGTGTGTGTGTTTGGCGGTGTGGACGGCAGGTTGGGGGAAGTGCAGACAACTTTACCCAAGGACACCTTAGGAACTTGGAGCCAGTCTCCAGAAAAGTCCAGCTGTGCTTTGATATGTGAAGTGTGTCAACATCTCGGCAAGTACAGACAACTGCCAGACTCCATGTTTTACTTTTATTTTCTTTATTGGCTGATGCAACACAATTTATCTTCGCTGGAACAACACTTCTTTTGTAAAATATATAAGCATGAGAACGACAGATATTTTATACAAAAAATATTAGTAAAATAATATAAGGATCTCAAGGTAGATATTGCACATGGTTTACTTAGACACCACACAAGTGAAGCTCAGGTCCGGTCCAGTCACTGAGTGACCTTGAGAGAACCACATATGCTGTCTGTGTTTGATTGTCTAAACTGTGTAACTTTCCAAATTGCAACGTCTATGCACACTGCTTTGAAAGATGCTCCATAAAAAGGATGACTGATCAAAGAGCAGAGTGAACATTGATGGCCGGTGTGATGACCTTTAGTCTTCTCTTGCAAGAATTGATCCTTTTAGAGAGGGTGCTGGTTGGTTTGTGTTTTGGACTGATTTTTCAATGTTAATGGTGAGTTGTTTTATGTTTGTGTTTATTTATTACAATAGTACTTTGCAAAAACTGGATTTGACAGAAAAATGATTTATTAAAGAGCACTTAGAGATTTTCTCTTACTAAAAGGCACAGTGTTAAAAGGTTTAATCAATTTTCTGCATCAGGTGCATTTTTCCCATTCCTGTTAATCTAGGGTTAATGCAGGGTCAGTATTCCTCTGCCTGTCGTAAAAGACAACTAAAAGAGATCAGATTTGTGAAAGCCATCTAGTCTAAAAAAAAGGATCACCACAATGTTGAGTGGTACATAATGGAGGATGACCTTTTAGGTGCAAGGTCTCCTACTTTTGGGGCTTCTGGTCTTGTGTAGGACATCTAAAGAAGAAAAATCAGGATTAAAAAGCGAGTCATTCGGAGCAAACTTTGCGGTGGGCAAATCAACACTTAATAATGTGTTTTTTTTTTGTTTCTTCTTCCTGTATTGTACAGGCCCTTGTGAATAAGTGCACACTAGAACTGGCCTTTCACCCAGTGCTGCTAGGATAGCTCTGGCCCTCATGACCTCAAATTGCACAAAGTTGTTATTGACAATGGATAAATGAATGGCATCATTTTCATCTTATTTTAAAAAGCAAGCCAATTAGAGCAGGTCTTGCCAGAGGCAAATCGACAAAATCAAGTATTTTTTTCTCCCCCTGGATTGTAAACATCTAGGGTTGGTGGCCACCTTTGTTTGATGCTGTCAAGATAGGTTTCATGCCCCTGTGACCCTGGACAAGGTATGAGAAACTCGCATGTTAAAATTACTTGTTTTTTCCTCATACTTAAGCAAATGGATTCCGTTATGGTCTTTACTTGGCACTCAGTCCCTCAGGTCAAAGCACTGGTTGGTGTTCGACAGTTTCTGCCTCCTGCATATTTTCAATGAACCATTTAGCCTCTGCTTGACCATCTCTTGCTTTAGCTGCTTTATGCATCTTAATCTTACTTTTGCTATTTTCAAATAGTGTTGAAAGGATCCATGCCTCCATCTACTTGAGGGCATACTTTCACACAAATGTTATTTTTTTAAGAGACCTAGATACTTGGAATAAATTACCAAGTAGTGTGGTAGGACTTTAGGGGCCTTCAGATCTAAACTTTATGTTATATTGGACAGTGTAGAGAATAGGAAAGACAAGCTTTTGGGCTTGTCATAATTGTTTTACTTATGGAATCAATCCAATAACAGGTTTGCTGAGTTGCAGAGCCTATCCTGGCAAACATTGGCACAAGGCAAGAATCAATACTGGACAGCATGCCAGTCTATCACAGTGCACACTCATACACACCCTAAAGGGCCAATACAGAGTCACAAGTCAATCTTACACTGGGGGAGACATATACAGTCTATCTATCCATTAATCCCAATTCAATTTTAGGAGATGGAAGATAATACAACTTTTTTAGGAGTCTTGTTTATAATGCATGAAGCAACTCTTCATGGTGCTGTCAGTGCCACTTCACTGGACAAAATAATCCATACACACACAAACAAACTCATGGCAGATCACTTTAATGTTTTCAATTAACACAGTATACATCTTTCAGGTGTGCACAGAAACCCCCACAGAACATGGAACCCATATACTGACAATAACGAGTCTAGGCACATTAACCATTATGCCCCCTACCTACAATAAACATGTTAGTTTTAACAACCACTCACAGATAATATTATACCAGGGTGATTCTGGATCTCTTTCAGCAAACGGGTCGCTGTAAACACTAAAGCAAAATCAGAAACCAGGTGGTATGCTAGTTGATTTTTAAGAAATCTCCTGCGCCATTAAAGGCATTTATAAAATAGTGCCAGGTAATCCCCTCTTCTAAGAATGGATTAGGCAGCCTTTCAGGCGCTAACCCAAAGCAAAGCGGAGTGGCCGAGCTGTGATAAGTGTAGCTGACAGACGACACAATGACTTGCAATGGGATCACGAACGAGGGAGCTGACAGGACCACATTCTCCTGACAAAACAAAATGAAAGTCATAATAAAGGAATGCCATCTAAAAGGCTTCTTACTTCGGGTCATCTGTTGTACTTTTCGAACACCATCTTTGAGTCCCTTCTAAAGAGCAACATCTGAACCACACTTTCTTGTTCGTGCGTGTCTAGGGAGCACCCGCAAGCACACTCTCGCGTCAATTCGCTTCTTTTTTACGTAGAAAAGCGTCTGAGAATAATAATTGTCCGGTACAGCACCTCTTCACGTCGGCAGCTGTCGTAAGAGAATGCAAGAGGCCCTCGGAGGCGACATTTGACACCGCGACGCCAAATCGATTCCTGAAGCGCTAACGCAAATCTGCATAATTGCAGTGACACTGCCTAGTTTGAAAATCATTAAATTGCCAGATTGTGCAGTGCATTCAAATTTTCCTGTCAATCAAATAAAATGCACACTTTTTTCCGACTGACATTTTACGATTTTTAATGATGGCAAATCTCACAGACTTTGTGACTCCCAGCTTGGAGCACGTCACTCGACGTCAACAACAATACACTTTCTAAGCTACTTTTCATCCTGCGATCGGGGGATTTAACAGTGTAGCTTTCGAGCTGGAAAACCATTTAATCAACAAAAAAGTGACAGGCAATTAATTTTCTCTACTTTGCATCAGAACGTTTCTGAAAAGGTGTGCACTCTCGTTCGTGCCCGAGAGATGGCTGCAGAGCAGCGCGAATCACGCGAATTTCCACGCTGAAGAGCTACATTTGCGGAGATCGAAGACTGCTAAGGTGCCTTCTTAGCTCGAGACGAGTGGACATTGAAGGACCATTATAGCTTCAAGAGGTAATTCATTTTTTGGCTGAGATTTGGAGCGGAAGCCTGTTTCTCAGATAAGCGAAGAAAAAAAGCGTTCTTTTCCTTCCTTGAGAATACTAGCCAACAACAGGACGGGGGAGGGGGTGTTCTTGTTGTTAATTCGTGTCTTTACGAAAGGGGGACACAATGGTTATCTCCCTTTAAACGCCCGGAAAAAACAAGTGGTGAGAAACAAAAGAGTTTTTTTTTTCTTTCTACCACGTTGCAATTTCCCGCCAGACAGTTTATTTACTACAGAAGCAGAATACTGAGCTTACACACAATTCTGAGACACGGCTTGACGCACACTTGGGGATGTCCACTTCTCATTTCCTAAACCTGAAATTTCACATCTGGTTAAATTCGTTTTGCACGTTTGTGTGGAATATGCATATTCAACATTTTTACAATCACGGTAATGCATTGTCTCCACACACACACCCACGATGTTACAGGATGCATAAAGCTAACAGATGTCTCCTGTCTTCTGAAGAGTGCTGACCCTCACCCCATTCTCTTAAGTGCGGCAAACCAAATTAAAGCTCTTTCCACTGAATTAAACTTTCATGCTATTAGCTGGCGATTGCTAACAAGCTGTATCTAGGTAGGGGGTAATCCCCTTGCAAAAGAGATAAAGTAAAGAGAGCCCCAACTGACCCCGCTGGGGCTCGGATTCATCACAGCAAATAACTCCTTAACACCCTTTCCTTGGATTAGCACTCTGTTGGCACACAAGCTTCGATTAACCGGTTATTTGAATCATTTGTTCTCTATTGGATCTTCCCCCAACTCCACAGAAATTCTCCTCAAACACCCCCAACCAATAGAGCAAAGCACTGCGACGAGTTAAATAAGGATAATCCGTCCATCGTGTCAGAGAAATGGTAATTAGAGTGAGGGAACAGAGACAGAGACGGATGCACCTGCATTTGATTAAGGACTGTACCGTGTTGTGTAGAGAATAATAATGTGCGGAATATCGCCACATGTCCGGTGCTTCATCAAAAGCCACATGCGACCTCCAATGTACTTATCAGTATAAGAATACGTGTCGAACTTTTTAAATATTCATCTTCGTAATTACCTCCCTCCTGTTAGAAGGACCTCGAATCCATTACGCTATATATTCGGCCAGAGAAAGTCACCTTAATGATGATATTAATGAAAGACTATAAAATACGTATACTGTCGAAATACCGGACTGCCCGTACCTTTTTCATTTAGCATGAAATGGAATTTTTAATAATACAGTTTATATTTCGTACTAAACTGAACATTCATATATAATAGCAGCAATATAGCATCACTCAGTGTACTTTTTAATTTAAGATTAAGGCAGTGTATGTTAGGTGGATTTCAATACGAAAGAAGTGCGCTCGGCATTGAGCTGGCGTCCCGTCCAGGACTGAATCCTGCATTGCTTCCATTGCTGCCGTGACTCTCCGCGACTTTGAGATGGAACAGTTTCAGAAAGGGATTGGATGATGGATGGTGTACCTTGCAGCCTTTTGTTAATTTTTTTAAACTACCAATCACGTCCTATTAGACTATTGTTCATCTTGTCACATAAGCCTCCACCTACGAATACAGGCATACATACCGCATACATTAGTACAACACATGGAACAGCTTCGACTGTTTCAAAGTTTGTTAAGCGCTCATTTCCAACAGTTGGCAATATGTTATTAAAAATCTGAATTCATTTTTTTCTGTAGTTTTGAAGACACACATAAATTTATAATTCCACTATAAATAGAAGCCCCATGTTTTTAAAAAGCGCCAGAGAGTCAGACACACGATTCGCTTCTGTAGCACAGAAAGTGTAGATTATACATTGAAGCATTATAATAACCTGTTATTTAGAGAGACTTGTGGTTGCGGTACTGTGTAACGAGTGATTGGGGATCATTGTATCCTACTGACTAAGAGCCCTTTCGACTCGACGCGTAGAGGCATATTAATCATGAAGTTCACTTCTGTTTCTGTCTTTTTTGTAATATATTTCTAAAAGTCCGCTGTTTAAAAAGTGCTGCCTTTTTACGGTCAGCTGACAGTCTTTTACATCATCGAACTTAGGTATATAAATAAGATGAAGCATTTGCCAGGCACTATGAAAGCGCTAAATAAGCCGCGATCTTTAGTTTCGCAGTTGAGGGGATTGTGCAACTTTTAATCAGGGTGCTACTCTGGCACGAAGCAAAACTAGATTGCGCGAGAACTCGTGTTATTCTACGTGGTCACACCTGCTTTAAGCCGATTGCGCCATTGCCAGTTATTAATCATTAAACTATGGGAGACCAAGAGATAAGCGCCGAGAAGAAATTCCAGGACAGGCTTGAGGAAACAGCTTCAGTTCGCATAGTGAGTCAGGGATTGCAGAAACAACAACTTAGAAATGCATAAAGGCACCATATATCCTCGTTTGTTAACCAATTCATGAATGTCATGACAGCTCTAGCACACAAACAGAATGACACTATGCCATAATATTTTTTCATGGGTTCACACGCTACGTTTGTAATAACTATACACTGCACGGCACGTGAGTCAAATGAAAACAGATTAGACCAAAACCAGTCAACTTTCTCAGAAATCTCAGAGTATCCGATAAGGGCAGGGGGTTAATGCTTAAGATTCTCTAGTTACCAGTTGCCACCGATGACGGATAGCGCATAAACAAACCCTAGACCATCTAAAAACATCGTCAATCAACAGCTGGCTGATCTAGAAAAAAAGACGAAAAAGCTTGCATCAGCACACAAAGTCTTACTGACTATGGGGGGATGGGGGTGCGTTGCAACATCCACAAAATCACTGTCAGACTGGAGGCTTCAGCGGGTTATAAATCTTATTGAAACAGAAGCTGAAAAACTACAAAGCCAGCTAAACAAAAGCGAAACATGAACGAATACATACAATATACAAGTCGAAAATGATTAAAATCATGCACGTTACTAGCTATTTTAAAGAAATTAGTTTTCTGGTCAATGTTAGCTTTTTTGCTTTATTTATGGAAAGGAAAACATAACCAATTAATATGCTGCAAAATTAACTTTTTTTAAATATTACCAATGAAATATTAACTTATACACATAAAAACTGAACATAAAGAAAAGCAGCTTGCTTATATCCACTGATACTCACTTCGGATTCGAACTGTTCCAGTAAACACTATGCCTCTCAGCAGACACAATCCAAAAGCACGTCGTCAGACACACGATCCACAAAAGATCCATGTTAAAACAGAAGCGATGTTGCCGACTGCACAGTATATGATGTCACCCAAATGGCCGTCAGAATGTTTTGTTTTTTTCCCCCAAAGACAAATTTGCTAGATGCTCTATACGAGGTACAGATAAGGAGCCGGAGTAAACGCAGTACGCAGTGGTACAGATTTACAGTCCCTCACCAAACCTTCCCTATAACTAGCCACTCGGGGCCAATCAGAGGGTGCTGATCGAACAAACGTACACGCCCAGGTGGATTCTCCTCCTTCTTACTACGGCACCAACCACGCCTCCGCTCTAGCAGACAGAATGCTCTCTGTCTGCGCTCTGTCTGTCCCGGTGTTTTTATCACGGGCGACAGATTGAGATCAATCAATCAGTGGTGTTATCGATTCAGCATGAGATCCTGATTAGGCCAGACCAGATGTCCTCACGTACGCATTTGTCTTCTTTTTGAGTGATTGCATTTTAAAAGCGTCTTACAAGTGAGGTAACCTTTGATTAAACAAAGCCACAAGAAAACTGAACTTGATTTCCCCATTTCACACGTCTGACTGCATCTTATCAGGGCATGATGTTCACGTAGCACACTCTCTCTCTCTCACACACACACACACACACACACATACCTGTATATGATATTCATTGGAGTGAGTGAACTAAAGCTATATGAGCGTGCACAAGCGATGGACTGGCATCCAGTCCAAGACTGATTACTTTCTTGGGCAGATTCATGCTGGAACCCTGATCCCTGCAAGAGTGACATGGACAAGATTTTTGATTATGGTTGGTGTTTATTGACTGTTCTTTTAAAGTGCAGTTATACCTGTTTGTCCAAAGTTGTTTTTTTTTTTTCCTTTTTATCGCTATTCCGTTGCAGGAACATAATACGTAGTGGCTCCCGGCAATGTATGCTCTGATAATGTTCGTTTTTCTGTCTAACTATACTTATTATTGTATAGTGCCACTATCTATCTATCTATCTATCTATCTATCTATCTATCTATCTATCTATCTATCTATCTATCTATCTATCTATCTACGTGACTGTCTGTCTTTATGCCATGAGGAAAACGAGAAACTTGCAATTGAGCACAGCTGCCTGAAACTTTCTAGTACATTAGCCTTGATTTTATTTAGCAGTAATCAGTACAAAAGACATAACCCAGCTGGACGTCTTGCACTTCACATTACAGGTGACGTGCTTTGGGGTAGCGGCTATAAAACAGTCTTTATTTGATGTCTGAAGAAGCACCCTTGATGTTTTCCTTTTTGCAGCTCATGAGGTACAGTAAATGTTAGTCACTGAAGACAGACACCCAATCAGCATCAAGGTGAATTTTGATTTTAAATGTTAAAGTACAATAAAGGTGTAAAACGTCATGTTTCTTCATTGTATAAGGCAATTCTTCACAATCTCATTACTATGGTTATTTTAAGAGCGTCACATCGTAAGGCACGGAGAAAGCATATTAAGAAAAAAGTTGCCAAACCTGCAGCACTACTATTAAGCCATATTTTTTCGTCTGTGGGGGATCTCTAGTTAAGTGTTTTTGTCTATTTTAGGACTTATGTCTTGTATTGGGCGTTTTGCCCCGAAGCAGTTGACTAAAAAAAAAAAATCCCTATCTCTTCTTCAGTCAGACAAGACAAAACCGGCGTCATTTTAAATTGCATCCCCACCCCCTTGCCTTGTAATGCAAATTTGGTAAGGTCCTTTTCATCATTAATAATAAAAATAAAGACACAGTTAATCTTATCAATTAACTGTATCATCTTCTCCGGTCCAGTACTAAGACAAGAACAAGGCAGCGAGGAAAAAAATAAAGCAACTAATTATCTAATTTATTAACCCTAAATATATAATGATAAACACAAAGTTGTGTACATATGCATTGTTACTTGTCTATTTATTGTTTTTTATTTATTTATTTATTCATTTATTTATTGCCCCACTACCTCAGCTAACATTTTGGGAGGTTAGAATGAACTTTGAGTATTTTAGTTTTATTATTTCTGTTAATGAAGGACTTCCAGGAGACCAGAGGCCAAACTGTATGTAAATCTAACATTTTGCAAGAGTTAGTTATAATTATGATTCTACTTTGTGTTCGTTCAGTCCCCACCATGTTAGATAAGAATCTGTTAAGATGTAAGTGATGAGGGCTTCATGCATACCAGGCTCCGCTTGGCACCATAGCTTTTATACTGCTCAGATGCAGTAATGTACAAAATGGGCATAGGGGCTAGTTAACAGCAGAATGAAGATGGTAGCAGCTGCCTCAGACAAGTGCTCTTGACATCAGAAATATCTTTGACATGTGTTAATTTGGACTTTTTCATAAAGGAATTCATGTATGATGGTAGCATAGCTACAAAACATTGTGCAGATTGCATCTCAGAAGTATTAGGCTTTGGGGGACTCTTGCATGGACTACGCTAAACTGTCTATACCCTAGATAATGACAAAAGTAAGGAATTGGTTTATTTTGATGCCTGCCAGCTGTCCCTGCATTTCACATGTTATTCTGGGAATCTAAATAAGTGTGCCTCAGGTCCACAGGGTAAGCAAAATGGTAGTGGTTGATGATGGAAATATCTGTGGCTGGCATTCAGCGCCAGTGAAACTGAACTGATCGTAGATCTCTGTGTCTAGAGAGAAAAATAGAAATAATTAGTTCAATGCCTGCTTTCCAGGGCACATCAAAACACTTCCACATGGTTTAAGTCACCTGTGCACAAAAGCGAGGACTCAGTAAAGCCAATGTTTACTTTTCATCTCCTGAGTTACAAGGCTTTAAGCAAGTATGGCCACAGAGGTGTGTTTTAGCATCCCTTGGGTGGCTAGGGAGTTTCAGAAATGGCTCCTGGGATTAATCATGCATAACAACTCCAGCACTTTTGTTTGTCAACACTCAGAGGAGAATGATCCTAAGTCTCTTGCCTCCGTCAGGAAGATTATCAGAGGTAAACAAATGTGGCAGTTGCCAGTTTTCAATGACTTCACCCATGTTGTATAATCAGTTTACTTCACTCAAGCCTCTGACAGTACCTGTTGCTGCCCCTTACCTGACTCAATCTCTGTTCCTTCACCTTTTAGACTTGCCTGTGGTTTATTATACACTCGAGCTTTACCATGTTGTTCTGTAGTGGTTGTGAAGACTCTGTGTACCGCTTGTGACTTGGTCTTGATTAAACAGTTATGGCTTGGGTGAAGGATCACTGCTCCAGTATTTATTTCACAAACCCCGACTAACATCCCCTCACACGCATACACCTTTCTCTCTCTCTCTCTCTCTCTGTTGCTTATTTTCAACCACAGCTCTAATTAGCCCTGATTTGGTTTCATGTAGCAAGTTTCCATAAGGATAATTGATTTACTAACAACATCTTACTCACCACTGACAGCGCCTCAAGTCTTTATCCCCTGAGAAAAGAGCGGCTGTCACCAATCTGTCACACTTCTTGGTTGCATCGATCCCAATAAATATACATCCTCAGTAGCACATTCATATAAATGCTGATTAGCGCATACACTCGCAATCAACCTTTCATGCGTATTTGCTTACAAGAATGCACATACATAGATACAAATGCTATGTATTACAATCTTAGGTAACCAAAGTAAGGAATCCTGGAGAGTAGTCCACAAAAATGTATGAGACAAACTTTTAAAAAGAGTATATTAATAATCAAAATTGAATATAACTGTTCAGCTTGTGCTGGTGCAGCACTAGCTTTGTTGTCTCACATCCAGAGTATTGAATTCAAATGCTGGCCTGGTTACAGCCTAAGTGGAGTTTGCATGTTCTTTCAGTGTTCAAGTGAATTTTCTTTGAATACCTGTTTTTATATCCCCCACATCCAATAAACTGAGTGATACATATGAATTGGCTTTATATTAAAGAGTGTGTGTTGTGATGAATTACTGCTTTATGCTCATTGTTGTGGGATAGACTCATTTTTCCATTTACCCTGAATTCTTCAGAAAATAATTCAATTCAATGCAGTCCAGCTGAATGTATTGCTAATATGTACTATACAATGATTGGAAATGTAGTATGAAACATTATTTGCATCATAAACATAGAATAGAAACATCATGTAATTTGTGAGAATTCTGAGTCACTGGTCAATCTAATCTGCATGATCCTAGGATGTAGTATGAATCCAGAGTACTGAGAAAAAGCCCACCTAGACATGGAGGGAATGTGCAAACTCTACACAGCAAGTGTCTTGGCTGGGATATGCATCTAATACTCTGGCAGAGCAAGGTACCAATTCTAACAATCAATTAGTAATTCCAATTCAGGATCAGTGTGTCACAGTAGCCGCAGAAACATTTCAGAAACAGTCTCAGGACTGGACACCAGTTCCGCATAGTTCTGTACCATCTGACATATCTAATTACTTACTCATGCTTACAAACTCATCAACTCCTGTGGTTAGGTTGGATAATGTTGGGCATAAAAATGCAAAAATTCCAATTAACAACTACAGCTCCACCCATGAATACTAGATAATGCAGTCACGAACACTTAATAGTGCCCTGCACATAAACTCATCAACACAGTCACAAAAACCCACACAGTTACTCAATATGGTAGTGTGAACATGTACAATTATCTACACATGCAACATTCCTCTTAAATACAACTCCATAAAAACACTCCAGGTTTGTTCACTGGTCTGGGGAAGATTTCCAAGGAAGATATGAGACATTTAACTCAAAGCCTAAGTGCTTGCTGATCCTAACACACCTTCCTTTATCATGCTGATGAGCACATGGTGTTCTGAGATTTGAGTGATTCCTAGCAACCAGAAGTGTGCCTGGCTGTCAGAACTTGACACTGTTAAGTAGATTAGTCTGTTTTCTTTGAACAATAATTCAAAATAATATTAAAGCCAATAATTTATATACTATAATACTAAATACATAATATAATACTATAATACTAAAGTCAATAATTTTATTACACAATTAAAATAATTGCTAAATTGATTCATTGTGAGTACATGGACAGTGGACTAGGGTTATCCTGTATTCTCCAAGGGTTTTAGGGATGTCCATACAGTTCCTGTTTTCTTATTAGTGTGATGCATTCTTTTGCCAGAATATTGAAATACTTATTGGACGGTCCAACCATTTATCTATGGTGCTCTCCTCTATATTGCAATTCTACTGTACACACTATAAAGATTTAATTATTATTATTATTATTATTATTATTATTACCAGTAATGGCCCACTGCACGATAACATGCAGTGAATACACTTGACTTGGGCATTCATAGTTTTCCTACTCTTTCTCTGTAAGTTTAGCATTCATTCGCTCAAAGGTTGATGTGCTTGCTGTTTCCTGAGCAGCTCTTCTCTTCTCCACCCTAGCGGTCCGCTTCTTCTCTTCTGTCGCCAGCATTTTTTCACGTTAAAACTGATTAGGTCAGTGTTTGTGTTGCAATTACTTAGTATGTTTTCTTTAATTTTAGTATGTTTTCCTTAATTTTTCAGTTAAGCTGGCATTTATGTCTTCAATCTACCTTAAGAATGTGTGATAGATTGTGTCCGCTATTGCTCCTTTGAACCCTTGTCCAAGACGTCAGACACGATATAAAAGTCCAATAGTTGACTGTATTTAAACTGCACAAAGCACCCTACTCTCCACAATACTCATAAATACAATAACAAATCACTAAAAATAATTCCTCCACTCCCAGACGCGTTGCCACCCTTCCACCAAGCTCAGCTTGCTGCCTGGGAGTTCCCAGAGTCCTTTTATTATCCCTGACCCGGAAGTGTTCCAATCCCCAGTCCATGTGATCTCCTATCACTTCCGGGTCAGATCAAAAGTCCTTTTCTTCACCAGGGCGTAAGGCAAATACTCGTTGTTCCTCCCTGCAGCATCTCCTAGCTGCCCCCATGGTAACCAGCAGGGCTGTGCATAAAGACTCCAATGTCCATGATGCCCTGCTGGTCTTTGGGGTACCTCCATACTGCAGGGAGGGCTCCACCTGGCAGCGTGGGGGTATTGGCCGGGATAAACAGCCAGCCATACATCACAAATGATTTAAGATATGAAGAGGTAGGAGAAGTGACGGCGAAGGTGGTAGGGATGAGAACAGCGCCTGTACATAGGTGCCGCATGGCCGCCCAGCTGGCCGCTGCCGAGAGTTGATTGTACAATAAAATAAAAATAAAAAGAGGAATAACCTTGGAGGTCAATCATCACCCCAAAAGCAGATAGTAGACATCACGTAGTATATCTGTACTAAATTTCAGGTCAATAGGTCAGACAGTTTGCAAGCTACAGGTGATTTAAAATCCTGGACAGACAAATGAACAGTCAAGGTAGCGTATTATATCTAAAGATTATTATTAGTGGTATTATTAATATTATCACCATGTCTGAACAGAAGAGAAAAATCTGTTCAGTCCAGTAGCCATTCCTACATAATATAGTGATTTTAAAATTTTGATATCATCGCAAGTCCATCAATACTTTTTAGATGCAGTATACAATACAGCAGATGAAGTTATTTCTGTTGATAAATAACTACTGCAAATTTTTTTTTTCTCAGAATCAGTGTGTTTGTTGCATTGTATTATGCAAATACCTTTGCCACATTTCACTAACACAAAGTGACTCATTCCGGAGTTATCGTGTCCACACACTAACACACTAATGCACACATACACAATTAGACATTGCTCCAAAAGTGACCAATTCTTGTTGAATGATGAATTTTTAATCCTGCCACATCTTTTTTTGTATAATGCAAACCTACAGTACAAGTTGTTAAAGTAAAAAGAAAGATTGATGACAATCAAGTAGGCAATCAAATGAGTATACTATCCATCCATCCGTATCCAACCCGCTATATGCTAACTACAGGGTCATGGGGGTCTGCTGAAGCCAATCCCAGCCAACACAGGGTGCAAGGCAGGAAACAAACCCCATGCAGGGTGCCAGCCCACCGCAGATGAGTATACTAGTGGCATGCAATTTTATATGTTGTTTTCAGAAAAGCCTTGCCTTTAAACAAAGAGGAAACACTTTTTCTGTGACAGCCCTAAATCTGAAAGGCAGGCTAGAAAAAAGATTAATGAATAGAATGGTTTATAGATGAATAATTGAATTTGTGTGAGTTAAATTATATATCCATATTCCAATTAATTGAACTGAAAAGCAAAAAGAGAGTAACTGCTTGGACAAATCAGATACTGTAATGTTATCCTGAAAAGCACAGACTTAAGCACAGAAGGAAGTACTGATAGCCTACACCCTTTTTCCAAGAAAACCTACAAAAAAATGTAATTCCATTTGGTGTAAAAGCAACAAACATCTGTATTTCCCTACATATGTGTCTCATTTGCTGATCAGAAGTCAAGGCTGGTCAACTCTTGAACTAACATTACACATGTAATTGTCATTGTACCTCCAGAGATAGCAGGACATGTAGGCCAGTAAAACAAGAGATAGTCTTATTGACAAAGATGCTAGAAACAATCAAATCTGGATAGTTAAGGTTGTATTTCCTAGGAACTCAAACGTGCAAATGGATCGACACACAAAGTCTCCAGACAGAGTACTCACTGAGACAGAAAGCATGGGTGTCAGGTCCTTGAGACACACACGCACACACATTTATGATGAGATGCTATAATCACACTACTTTTATTTGTAACAGATCTGTGAATAGTCATTTCCTGATTTCCAGTAAGGTGACTAAATACATAGGTGGTAGGCACATAATATAACCAGTCTGGCTTTTTTATTCATTTTTGTTCTAAATGTTAGTAGGATAGCATAGAAAAATATACTATATGACTATAGACAATAACATGTCTGTGGTAATTTTTTTTTCAGAAGTGCTCTTCATGGTTTAACATTCAAAACAAATTTACATGACAAAGTGAACATACCATTCACAAACCAACCTAATGTAATTAGTGAACACCATCTCATTGCTCCATGTACAATAGCTCATAGGGAAAAAGATATCAATAATTAAACCGCATATATTTAAGTCTGATGCAAACCTCTCCTTGTCACTCTTTATATCCTAAATCTGCTTTCCTGCCACACCACTACCTCAGGATCCTCCTCGAAGGATGGTTTCATCCTCTTGCTAGTCTACTGTTAATCACCCTGCATAAAGATTATTTCTTAGCTCACTAACAGTGAGCTTGTCCAAATAATGAAAAGCATATAGTGCAATGAAAACAGATGCTCTTACGATTTCAGAACTGTCAGATTAATTGACTTGGTCCCAGTCACACACTGAGAGAGCAGAGGTGGGATTGTGGGATTTAGCAAAGAAAAGTTTTACCCTGATAAGATAGTTGAATAAAGCTTTCTACTTTCTGGGAATGCAGCCAGACGTGTATTTTTATTAACTTTTTTATTCCACATTTACTTCCTGTAAAGTATTATTATTAGATTAGTAATAGAAGTACTTTTTTTCCCCTTGAGATTTTCATTTTTACATTTTTATAGGACTTGCAGTCACTGCTTTTTGAACAACCTAACTCACTCTGTCATATTGTTATTAACAGAAGAGCTGCAGTAATTTAATTAGCAGCTAAGAAGCTATTTTCCCAGTAACAGGAATGCCAGGTCCCTTTTCATAGCGGTACTCCAGCCCTCTGTTGGCTGCCTTTAACACAGGGTCAGGTGGCCACTTAACCCAGCTACACGAGGCATGCACCATTGGAGATGTACCAATTTTTCATTCTTGTAATGAGAAACCTTGTTGGAAAGGGTCTGTTGTGGCACTAAAAGAAAGCAGGACAAGGGCCTCCAACTGAAAGAATAACCCACACTGGTGAATGGAAAGCACATTTCTAAATTCCAGTGTGCTTGGATGAGAGCCCTAATAGTGCAGAAGGCAGAGAGATGTAGTGGCTAGTCCGGCCGGACATCACCCGCATTTAGAAAATTTCACCACACAACATTAATGCATTAATTTGTTGACATTCT
>NW_024384436.1:0-11725 GCF_016835505.1 Polypterus senegalus
TGGGAAAAGGTTCCACTGAAAAAAAATTGTGGACCTCCAAAATCTATTCATCTTTGGGATCAATTTCCAAATGTCTGAAGGTTCCATTCATCTGTACAAACAATAATGCACAAGCATAAACACCATGGGACCAAACAGTAGAGGTGGGTATGACCAAAATTCTATATCACTTATTTTTCTAAATTATCCGTTTCACGGTATTCAACGTATTTTTCCTGATGCATGAGTGGATGTTAACCACATTTTCCACTGCAATTACTGCAGTAGACTGGCTAAGAATAACCTTTTCCACAGTCATGAGCATTGTACAATTTTTTTTTATGTGCACAAAGTATAATAAAGTTTTGCATGGCCCCATAAAGTGATAGTTTTAAAGGGGTGGCACTAATGAAGAGAAGGAATCCATTGCATCGACAAATGCAGTCAAAATATAAAGACCTTTTATTGAACAAACTTTTGCAAAACAAACTAATTTTAACAACATATTTTCAACCATCCAAAGAGGCATTTAGATTTAGTAAATATCCAGAGGTGCTTTGTCAAAAGTTGTTATTCTGAACAGGTTTTAGAAAGGAATAAATAGTCAATATTTTGTAAAACCAACTACACTTTCTGTTAATGTTAACAACCTTGTCCACTGACACGTTAACTGACTTTTAAACAACTTTACCATCATTAAACTGCATAACATTTAAACAAATAAATAATAACAATAAAATAAATAATAGTATTATTGACGATAGTTGCACTATTACTCAAGACTTCAAGCCCAGGTGCATTACACAGTATTCACCAAATTAAAATAAAATAAAACAAGTGCAACTTGATGATGACATCTTTACTAACTGAACCATCATTTAGGCAAACTGCATTAATATGGACCTTGCTTCAAGCTAAGCTATATACATAAACTAGTAAAATACCCTTCGCCAGACCATGTAACTGACTTTAAATTTTTATTAAGAAGAAAAGTAAACCTTTTAAACTGAGGGAAAATATACCAATAATTATTTGTTAGGATCTTTTTTGTATACCACGTGTCAGTTCACCAATATGACCAAGCTAAAGCCTGAGCTTACTCTTGAGCATGCAACGTATAGTTGAAAATGTGAAAAGTAATCTTGCCTCAAATCAATGCCATCCTTTGTAGGGTCTATCCTGAGACTTATTAATTGTCATTGTGAAGCAGAGCCTTACTGGAAATTGGAGGCATTTAAATTGAAATGGGAGATCAGAGGGTATAACGGGGGATGCGAGGAATAAAAACTCTCTCCCCTGAAACACTGCCAGTAAAAATAGTTGCCTCAATAGTTCTTTTGCAGACACGCGACCTGAGTCTCGCCGCTACAAAGTTTCGTGGCTGTAAGTTTCTCAGTAACATTATTGGTGCCCCAACCTTCAAAATTAGATTATGCTCAGTAGTGCCCAGAGGATTCAAAGTGTGAGAAACTCTAGCAACGCGTCTATTAACTTATGGATTTTTCTGCAGTATTTGGCAGCATCACAATGTTCCGCTAGCTGCATCAGAAAAAGTACCGTGATGTCTGACACGCCTCTTTTTACTGTTTCTCACAGCTTGATTGCTGCTGTCATAATCTGCTTGAGTTTCATGGTTTGTTTCATACATTAGTGTTTGCAGGACTTGTGTTGAGTGACATTTGGCATCTGTCAGCGTTGTAAGCATGCAACCAGTTTCCATCGATAACTGCATCCAGCTTTTGAGAGTTGAAACATTCATAAACATCAAAGTGTCCACTACTCAAATCGCACCTGTGAATCTAAGATGTTTAAGAGGCATTGGCGGTTGTCGAAAGGTGTAAAATATTTGCTATTTGATACACTTGAAAGCGACAACCGAACAATTCAGCGGCAGCCATCAACTCACATACAGATGAATATGTAAGCGCTAAGCATTTCACTCTTCTAGTGCTCCTGTGTAGTATAATTATCTCCTGTACCGTCATCAGTCCACACCTTGAACCTGTCCCAGTCATTCAATACATAAGACACAATGTTCCTCCGGATATCAAGAGTGAGCCTGATAGGTCTGTGCAATATGTAACACAAAGAATGGAAAAGGCAGGTGACATCTCCAGGCATGGAAACCACTCGGTAAGTGACAGTTCTTTGATCGATAGTGATCACCTCGATAAACATGTTAATGGGGTTACGGTTGGAACGATAAAGAAAATGTAAACCAGCATTTCCCAATCTGTCCTGGTGAACCCTGTGGCTGCAGGTTTTTGTTCCAACCTGCTTCTGTTTTAATTGAACTCCTGAGCTAATTAAGTGAACTAATATTTCCCATGTTATGTGTTTAGGGAACAATATCAAAATTAGAAAACTAAGTTTGCTTAAAAAAAAATTTATATATATATATTCCTATATAACTGCTTGGTACTATTTTAATATTATATATATATATATATATATATATATATATATATATATATATATATTTATATATTAATATATATATATATATATATATATATATATTATTTTAAAGGGCCGGGGACAATAGCAAGGTTGGGGTTTTTTGGGCCCCGGGATATTTGTACAGATAAACAAAAAAAAGGGCAAAATCATAAACTAAACAGTTCATAAACCGGTGAACCACTCCCGGGGTGGCCCGGGCCTTTTTTTGGGGGGAGGCCCAAATGGAGGAATGTCGGGGAAAGGGCCGAAGGAGGGATGGGAAGAGGGGTTAAAGGGGAAGATGGCGGAGGAAGGGGGGAAAAAATGCACTTTGGGGGTCATCCATGCCTTTGGGGCAGGACGGGCTTTTTTTTGAGGAAGCAGAGGGGGAAAGGAAAACCCCCCCATTCCCCGGCGGGGGCCCGTGGTTTCCCCCGGTGCTGTCAATCAATCCGGCCCCCTTTTTGCCGGCGGACCCCGATCCCCCTTTGCCCAGGACCGGCCCGGTCGGGCGGACCTAACCGGGGGTGGGAAAATCGAGAGGGAATCGGCATTGGCCTGAAGGGTTGCCCGGGGAGACAGTGAACCCTTTGGGGTGTAAGTCCAGGAACCCACCTGGTGACCCGGATTCAATTTTTTTGTGCAGGGACATCCCGAAGGGGGCAGCGGATCAGTTCCCCAGCCAACCCAAACCCGGGAGGTAACCCGGGGGGGGGTCACTGCCCACTTAATGGGCCAAACCCCCCTCTCCACTCCCGGGGTCCGGGGCTCCCCGGGCCATCGGTTTCCCCCTAAGGTACTCACAGGGTGCCGACACCATCGGCCGCTTTTGGTTTAACCGCAACCCCGGCCCGTGTCCGGGGCCCGGTTTTGGGAAAAACGGGGGCCCAAAATGGGGTAAAATACAAATGCCGGCCCTTAGGGCCCTTTGGTCACTAAAGCGGGGGTTCTGCTTTGTCGGCCCACCCATTATGGGGGCTTTTTTTGTCAGGGGGTCAAAAGGGTTTTGTTTTTCGGAGAAACTTTCAAACCGGGGTAGTAAACCGCAAGAAAGCCTGGGCCCCGTTTCTTTGGGATTTTGGGCGGGCCCTTCTAAAAATGCTTTTACTTTGGAGCTCTGTGGGCACTTTTTTTGTCCCCCCGGTGGCCCAAAAATTTTGGCCTCCTTTTAAAAAAAACACTTGGGGTTTTTGGGGGGCCCGGAAACCAGTGTTCGGAGGACGCTTCACCTGCAGTAGATGTTCCCCCCAGGTGCCGGAATAGATGACAACGCCAAACCGGGGAAAGGGGCCCCTATGGGACTGGGAAAGGGGCGGGACTCTATCTACCAGGCGTTGGGAAAGGGGGCCGGGGCCCCTGCAGGCCCCAAAAGGGGGGGACCTTGCTGCCAGTGCCCTAGGGGGCTAAAACCGTTTTTTCCTTTGGGGTCCCCTTTAAAAGGGAATTTTCCCAAAACCCCTTTTTTCATTCCGGGGGGTTCAGATATCGGGTTTTCCCAGCCCCTCAAGGAGGTCGTCAATGGGGGTAGGGGGGCATCAACTTGGGGGATTCAGGCGCCCAAAAACTTTCAGAACCTCCCGGAGCCCCCCTGGCTTGGGGCCCAAAAGGGCAAAGGGGTGGACCAGGGGCTATGGTTTTCAAATGTCCTTCCAACATACGCCACCCCCAGTTACCTCTGCTGGGGTTTTTCCCCGGGGGGAGGGGCCCCTCCCGGACGAAATTCCCGGCCCCGGAAAATATATCGGGCTCAATCAGCGCGGGCCCGGGCCCGGGGACCCCTTTACCACCGGGGGTGGCTCCGGGGGTGTTTGGGCTAACTCCGCCGCTGCTTGGGGTAAAAATTCCCTTTCCCCCCGGGTTTGGGGGGTTTTGTTTTCGGGGAGAGTGGGCCCCCCGGAGCTGGGGGAAACTCCCCCTATCTTTTCCCGGGGGTTTTAAAAGGTTGACATGATAGACCTCTCCATTCGGCGGGGCTTTTTTCCCAAAAAGTCGGCGGGTCCTTTTTTCCCAACCTCAAAGGCCGCCAGTGGCGAGCAACCCGGGGGGAGGGGGGGCGCACCATAACCGGGCCCCCCGGGGGGAACTCCCGGAAGGCCCCGGGTTAAACCCGGTTTGGCTGCTTTGCCCTCCCCGTCCGCGTTTCTTTTTGGAGGGCCCCATCTTTTGGGGGGTCGGCGCCGGTTGCGGGCCCCTCCAAAATATTGGGGGGGGGGCCCGGGCCCCCCAGCCCTTTGGGGTGGAGGATTTCCCCCGGGGCCGCCATATAAATTTAAAGGGGGAAGCCCCAACCTGGGGTATTCCCGGGGAGGCCAAAAAAAGAGCGGGGGGGCTGGTCCCAGTTCCGCCGCCCGCTGACTCCCCGGGGGGCATCTGCTTGGCCGTTAAAAACTGCCTTTAAACCCCGGCCCGTTTGGGGGGTGATAGACTGGCGCTTTTTGGGGCTTTATTCAATAAATTTTGGCCCCCCCGGGCCCGAAGTGGGAAAGGGGGACCCTGGCGGAGGACCTCCCCGGCTGCCCACGCCAGGAAACCCAAATTAACCGGGTTTCCCGGCGATGCTTTTAAATAGGGGGGAGCCCCCGGGGGAAACCCCCCTGGGTCCGGGGGGCATAGTCCACCATGACTGGGATATCTTTTTGGCCCGGGTTTTTAGGGGGTCCGGGGGCCCCCCCAAATCCACCCCTATCCTTTCAAAGGATGTCCCCGGGGTAGGGGCTAAGGGGGCCGCCCTCCCCAAATCCCGGCGGGTCTGGCACTCCGGACAAAATTGACAGAACCCCCCGGGCCCCCTCAAGGTCCCCGGCCAGTAAAGCCGGGGCTTAATCCCTCCAGGTTTTTTGCCCCCGGGGGGGCCTTAAAGGGAAAAGCACAGGCCTAACCCATATCTCCCCCCCGGGGTCGCTGAATTGCCCCAAAAACTTCCGCCTTCCATGGGTAACTTTTGGGGGCAACAGATCATTTTCAAGGACAAAGAAGGGTTCCCCCGGGGGTGGATCCGTCCGCTGTCGAAACTGTTGGGGGCCTTTGCGTTTCCGGAACGGGGGGAGTTTTTCCCCCTTAAAAGGGGGGCCGGGCGGGACCGGGTTTATGGTCCAGGGCCCCCGAGAAAAATCTTGGGGCCTGGGCCCCAGGGGTTCCCCGGCGTCCTTTTCCCCCCGGGAAACTTTGGTCCAAAAAATCCCCTAGCCCGAAAAGGGCCCCGAGACAACGCCCATGGGCCTGCCCCTTGTGCAAAAGGGGTGGAGGCCGCGGGGGGTTTCCCTTTTCCCCCCATGACAAGATCCCAAAAGGCCCGGGGGGGCCCAATCTTGCTTGACTTTTTTAGACCAGTCTTGTCCCAGGATCACCGGAAGGGGGTCAGGTAACAAGCCCAAAACCCCTTTGGGTTGGTTCCTTCCGATAACGGGGAGGCCCGGGGCGATTGACCCAGTCCCCCCTGTAAAAAGGGGGAACCCAAAAAATGCGAAAACCCCTGGTTTTTAAGGCCAAACGGCGAAAACAACAATGGTAATTTGTTTCCCGGGAAACAAACAAAGCCACCACGGGGGTGCCATTTAACAACCCCTCCCGTGGTTTGGGCTTTGCCAAAGGGGTTTGGGGGGCAACCCCTCCAAAAAGAAACAGCAGTTCAAGGGCCCGGGGGGGGGTTTGGGGGGAGTTTGGCAGCAGGTGGCCGGGCTTGCCCCAAAGGAAAACCCGGGGGACCCCCTCTTTTCTCTGGGTGGCCTTTGGCCCCGGCCCAAAGGGCCGGGGGACGCCCCCCCGCCGGTTTCAAGGAGCAGGCTTTTCGGCCCCAATCCCGGGGGACCGGGAAGCCCCAAAGGGCCCCGGGGGGGCCCGCATGTTTGATATGCCCCCGGGCCCCGCTGGGCGGGGAAATGGGGATTGCATTGACCGGCCCCCACAAGGGACCCGGGCCCCGCTTTGCCGTTTCCCCTTTCGGGCAAGCCACGGGCCTTTTTTGCCCCAGAACTTTTAACGCCTGGGCGGCCCGGGGCCCCCCGGGGCAAAGACCCGGTTTCCGGGCCATTCGCCCCGCTGGCCCGGCTAAGCCCTGGGGGGCCAATATTTCGGGTTTTAGGAGGGCTTTCGCCTCCTCCAAGGTCAAGGGCCAGGCGGGAAACCCGGCCTTTGGGCGCCAAGATGGACGCCCCCGGGGCCCCGCCCCTTTTTTTCCCGGGGGCCGCCCCCTTTAAACATGCCCAGGTAGGGCGTCCTCGGGGGGCCCCGGGGACCATAAAGGGGGCGGCTGCCTGGGGGGGGTCTGGTTTCCCCCTTGGCTTCCCCCCAACCTGGCCTTCGGTTCCAGCTCCCGGTTGGTAGCGGGTTTCCCCTTTGTTTCGGGGCCGGGGCTGGGGGGTTTATTCCCGCAACCCCGGTGTTTAGGTCCCCCCCCTCCGTAAATTTCCCGGGGTCTTTATCCCGCCCTCGCCAGTTGTAAAGGACCCAGAGGCAGGCGGGTTGGGGTTTTCCGGGCCCCAATTGGCCCCGATAAACAAAACAGGTCCAAAAACATAAACTAAACCAGTTCATTTTTTTGGCGCCACTCCCCGGCGTCCCGGGGCCACAATTTTGGGGGGGAGCCCGGGAAATGGGGAATGTCGGGGAACCCGCAAAGGATGGGAAGGATGGTCAGGGGCAAGATGGGGAGGAAGGGGGGAAAATTCGCACCGCGTCATCCTCCTATGGGGCAGGGCGGGCTTTTTTCCCCCGAGGAAGCAGAGGGGGGGGATTTCCCCACCATTCCTACGGGGGTTTCCCCGGTGCTGTCAATCAATGGCCTACTCCGGGGTTGGGGACAAATATATATATATATATATATATATATATATATATATATATATATATATATATATATATATATATATATAAAATATATATAATATTATATATTATATATATATTATATATATACAATACATATATATATACATATACATATATACACATTTAACAGTATTTCATTTTGGGATTTTCATTCTACTTTTTAGGTCTCTCAATTGTTTCATTAATGTGTTATTTAGCTAAAGTACTTGCACGTTGATTATTCAGTGTTGTTTGCCAGGGGTTTTCGCTCTACTGCTTTTAAATTGTCATTATTAAGATGCAAAAAAGGGGAAAAAAAACTGCACAGATATAGGGCAAAATATAATGAAATCAACAAAGAGAGTTTTCAGTGTTGTTTGCCAGTGTGTCTGCTCTGCTCGTTTAAGCTTTTAAATCTATATAAGGCAGGCTGCCAACTACGGGAGGCATAGGGATGGGTTGCAATATGGAGGGATGCAGGACACAACCTTGCCCTCACACGGAGACCGAGCTGCAGACTACGGACGATATATGTACGCATAGTAGGATTCAGTTAGTGCATGCATGGAATTTGAAGTAAAACCTGTTTAACTTTGAAGTAAGCTGTAAGGAATGAGTGTCCAAATTTCAGCCTTCTACCTACACGGAAGTTGAGAATTAGCTTGTGAGGTGGAGCCGGCAGAGATCACAGACATGGAATCCATTCACTTCATGATATTCCTGCTCTCAAAATTTAGAATGTCAAGATAAATACTTGATATCATTTTCATGATGAAACGATTAAAAAGCAGGTATCTAAACATGCATGCTAGCACTGCTTCCTCGCAGTAAGGGCTCCCAGGTGTAGCCCAATGTCAGAACTTTATGGCAGGTGTGACGAGACTCTGGAAACTGGATGTATGAATGGGTATCGAAAGTTTTAACTTCTAAATATTGTGTAAATGTTGGGTTTGTGATCTGAGGCCTTGTGTATAAACGGTGCAAGTACGCACAGAAATGTTGCTAAGAATGCTTCCACGCTCAAGTAATGATGTCTAAAACCTAAACTTCGTAAAGCCATGCACATTTCCACGGTACCTCATACCTATTGTCTCGGTTTGCAGACTGGCGCACCTAGCGCCAAAAGCAGTGCTACTGTTCCTGTGTGGTTTATATTTCTTCTTAGATCCACATTCCTAACGTGACTTTATAAATACACTGAAACTAACCGCATATTCGTTTATTAGTGTATGCATCGGATTGTAATTAACCTGTAACAATATAATGGCCCCGGAATAGCCATAGTATTCCAAATACCATAGCTGCTTTAGTAGTTGTTACTGTCACTGCACCTTTTTTCTTCTTTCAGCTGCTCCTCACTAAGGGTTGCCAGCAGATCATCTTTTTCCATATTACTCTCACTGCACCACTCGGAATATTTATATGACTGTATCTGAGTGAGAATCACAGCAGCAGCTAATCGAAAGAGAATTCATCGATACAGCATCTAGCACACGCTGCCTCAGCCAGGCAAAATACTTCAGAGACTTTCCCCGTCGAATCTTGCGGTTCAGAAACAGTTTCATCCCAAGAACTTTAAAACACAGTCAATCAGTCCATCAAGTACCTTTGTAGAACTATCTATACTAATAAAAGGCAAAGCCCTCACTCACTCACTCACTGACTCACTCACTCATCACTAATTCTCCAACTTCCTGTGTGGGTGGAAGGCTGAAATTTGGCAGGTTGATTCCTTACAGCTTCCTTACAAAAGTTGGGCAGGTTTTATATCGAAATTTACTGAATGGTCATAACTGAAGCAGTTTTTTCCATTTACTGTAATGGAATGGCCAACCCGTGGGGAGCGGGGACATCATCACTCCCCGTAATCCGCAGCTAGAAAACCAGGAAGCCCCTAAAAAAGGCCAAAAAAACATATTATATTTTGAAAAGGGAAACAATAAGAAGCAAAGTTCTGTATTTCAAACAAAGCCCCATGAAAACCTCATTTTAAATTAAGTTCATGACAGGTCCGGGGCTTTGTAATTATGCCTGCCCTAGAAGGCCGCCCTCGGGGGGGAAACCCAAAAGCAAACTGCCAGGGTAAATATTCACGGGAAGGAAGTTTATGGAGAGGAAGATGAGAGGGTCGGGGTGGTGTTTGACAAAAACCGCAAACTCGAAGAAGTTTTAAGTCCCGGAGGGTAAATTAAAAAAGCTAGGACATCCCGGAGGGCCCCACACAGTGGGAACCTTCGATGAAGCCCCGAGGGCTCACGGAACTGACGCGGTCAAGAAAAAGCAACATTTCCCAAAGAGACGAACAAAACCAATTACACAATTGAAAAGGCAGCAAAAAATAAAGGGCCCGATGGGATATTCATAAATGCAGCTATTTGGGAAAAAAAAAGCACCAAAGTAAATGCCCCGTAAAGGAAGACGGTTTAAAACCCCCGGGCGGCGTGTCTCTCGATGAAGAAGCAACTTTTTAATGCAGTAAGAAACAATTAATGAAACCTGTTATTTTTACAACATTGACAAACAGGGAATAACTTGAACACAAAAATCAAAAAACCCCCCCTTTTTGAAAAAAAAAGATAATCAAATTTTTGATGACAGCAACATTCAATAACACTACAAAACAATTCTGTATATTAAAATCATGTTCGTTTTTTTAAAATTTTCCCCTTTTTTTTTTCAAAATTTTATTTCCCCCACTTTTCGCTGGATATATTTAAAATTTAATAAAACCCCTATCTACAGTACATCCCTTAATAGACAAGCCACATGTGGGCTCAATTGTAGAGCTTAAGCCGAATTGATTGATTCCCAGAGGGATTCACTGAGTATGCCCGTACTGATTCATTTTTCCTTCGATCTCCTTGGTTTTGGGGGGAAAAAATATTCGTTAACCAGAATATGTTTTTATTTTTAAATTTCCCCTTTTTTAGCACAAACAGCTGAGAAGTTCATGTTCCTAACGCTTTAAAAATAAACCATTTAATCAAATTTCACCCCAAAAAAACGGGAACTTTTTTCAATGCATCATTTCCTGGTACATCCATTACACTGATCAAATCCGCTAAAAAATGTTGAAATAAACCGCTCCTCACGATCATTTCACTTCCGGTTTTAAACCGATAAAAGCGGTTTTTTTGCACACTGAAAAACAAGCAAAATTAGATGCATTACGGCGGGGCTTTGTGGTCTTACTGGGGGTCTTTGGTTGAAAGCTTGTAATTCTGATTACATCTAATTACAAAATGTTCAATGATCTCACTGTTTTACCCCAATGTACAAAAAATTTTTGGGTAAGGGTTTCCAGAGTTTAAAGATTGTTTCTTTCCTTTTGTTTTGATTTTTTTTCAGAAGAAAACTGCACTTTATGTTGAAATTTTGGTTTTATTTTTAAAGACAATACTTTTTGAAAAACTACTTAAAGTACTTAAACCCACTTTATTTTTAAGTCTAATTTTAACCAGGGATGATATTTTTGTTTTGTTTTGAAATTAAATGCAGTTTAAAGGTTTTTTTCGAAATTAAACAGTTCGTTTACAATATTTATGTCCATGTCTATTTTTGATTCTGTCGCCCACTAAAACCTTTTAAATTAAAAAAAAAAAAATTTTAAATTTTGGGGGAAATTAGTGGCATTTAACATTAATCAAGATTAATTTACACAGCCTCAATTAATTGATTAATTTTTTTAATAGTCCCACCCCCTTTTATATATATATGTGGATATATATATGATTTTTATATATAAATGTGTATAACAGTATATATGTAGATATGTATATTGTATATACAGTATTATATATAAATGATATATATGTATGTGTGTATTTATATATATAACTGTTATATATTTTTATAGATGTGTATATATATATATATATTTATATATATGCCCGCAACCTTGACAAATAAAATACGTATTAAAAATGTTTCCTTTTTTTTTTTCCCCCCGCCAATCGTGGTATTTTTTTATATATATATATATATATATATATATATATATATATATATATATATATATATATATATATATATTTAATATATATATATAAAATATATATATAAGATATATATAAATAGATGGATATGAAAAAACACTCAATATCAATGACAAAAAAATTTCATTAAAAACATCTTTGTTTTTTTAAAATGTTTGTTTTTTTTTCTAACTTTTCTTTAAAACACTTTCTGCTGGCTGGGTTTTTCTATTTGTACATATAAATTTAAACACCTCACTGTAAACTTGCACTACAGTTATAATTTGCACAACCCGTCCCCCATAAAGCCTTTTTAAAATGATGACAATATCATTTTTTAAAACAAAATGCAGCTAGATAGATAGATAGATAGATAGATAGATAATGTAGATAGATAGATAGATAGATCTTTTTTAATCCCAGGGGAAAATTAAAACTGCATGTAGTGTCATAATATATGTTTATTTTAAAGTAAAAAAAACAATTCAAATAATCTGTATTGTTAATTTAAATTGAGGAAAAATGCC
>NW_024384437.1:0-5320 GCF_016835505.1 Polypterus senegalus
AAAGCTGATATAACCAAAAACAAAGCAAAACAAATAATAATAATCATGAAAACCTCGAAAGAAGCAAAGAACTGCTAAACTTATTTTTTATTCCATCATATGTTCATTTTATTGTATGTTAAAATATAAACAGTTAATGTATTTCCATACCCCTGTTTATTAACAAGCGGACTTATTCAGATTCTAAAAATGAGTAGGCTTCAGTTAAGCTTGATATAAGTCTAAGGCCCAGAAACCACAACTACAGAGAAAGACAAGAAAAATAAAATGTACAGAATTGTATAAATAATTACTGACACTGCCTAAACTAATAATTAATATCATTCACCCCATTCTTTTACTCTCTCTCTCTCTCTCATTTCATGTCTAAACTTTACCTACATTGAACATTTTGCATTCCAAAGAAACAACTCTGTATAAACTTTTGTGAGGATCCCAACTCCCCATACCCCACCCAAACCGCATTTGACACTGCTGTCACTATAACAGAGGTAAGCTCAAATCATGGCGACGGTTCTACATCGGATCATAAAAGCTATTTAGCTATTGCTGTACTTTCTATATGTACATAGGAAGCTCTGTACTCGTGACTTTACGCTGTAGATCTGGCTCTTGCATACAAAGGACGGTGTATGTGCCCAAAACATTAACATTTATATGTTACTTACATAAAAGCCAGATCTAATGTTATTTACCGTGGGAGTTGGGATCGTGAACGCGGCTGGGAAAATAACAATAAAAAAAACAAAGCTAACCTTTACAAGTATCAAACTACACCGGCTGTTGCAGACTGGAATCAAATATAAGTTTATATACTAAAATAGTAAGAATACGGAGCAGCTCAGTACTCAAAACTGAGTCCCCCAGGATCAAACCTGTGAAGCTTTGAAATTGGAATTCAGGCTTCATACATTATATAGTTTATGCCTACATTTTATCATTTACTACTAGAATATGAAAAACGTTTGTTTTAAAAATGTGTTTACACAGGTTACTGTAGAAACAGAACACACATGCAATGCGTGTCTTCCAAATAATGGTCTATTATTTCCACTCTAAAACTCAGATGAGGTGTGTTCGATGCGATTAGTCCCCAAAACCTTTGGGAAACAGGCTTGCTAAGCAGCTTGCACCCCTCTCCTAGGTTGCCATTTGGGAAATTAGGAGATGCTCAGCCGTATTAAGCTCAGATTTTATTGGCCCCAGGATCAATAAGGAAGTCCACTGCTTTACTGCTTCATGCCCTGAGTGCCAATTGTGGCAGATTCTTTTGAAGGACTCCCATTGTTCGCTGACATTCAATTTCAGTGCAAAAGGGTCTTCAAAGTAGGAACCCTTGAACCCTCAGCTTGAGAAAATAAATACACCCTCATTTTGGTGGACTATGCAACACGATATCCTTTTTTTGTTTTTTTTTATTTATTTTTATTAATTTTATTGCACTCCATACAAAGCAATCAAGTTTTTACAAAAAGAAAAATAGAGTTAAGAACAGATCGATCCCCACCCTTGAGAGAGAGAGCAAGCCAAACGGCATACAAATTTTACAGCTTTTAAACATACCTAAATTAATAAACTCTCTATGCTTCATGAACTTATTTTAAAATATTACTGATTAGATCCTGCCTGTTTTGAAAAACGTCTGTACGGATCCTCTGAGTATTTGATTGTTTCCAATTTCAAATAATATAACACATCAGTTTCCCACTGACTTAAAAGAGGAGAGTTTGGATTCTTCCAGTTTATCAGAATAAGTCTGCGTGCCAAAAGTGTAGTGAATGCAATCACAATTAGTTTGTCTTTCTCCACTTTAAGCCCCTCTGGAAGAACCCCAAACACAGCTGTTAATGGGTTAGGAGTGATTGTGAATCCAAGGCTATCTGAAAGGTAATTAAAAATTTTTGTCCAGAATAATGTTAATTTGGTGCAGGCCCAGAACATGTGACCTAGTGAGGCTGGAACTAGTTTGCAGCGTTCACAGGTAGGATCATGCCCTGGATATATCTTGGAGAGTTTTAGTCGAGACAGATGTGCTCGATAAATAATTTTAAGTTGTATAATTGTATGCTTTGCGCATATGGAGCTCGAGTGAATTCTCTGCATTGCTACTTTCCACTCCTCTTCTGCTATATTAATTGAGAGATCTTTTTCCCAGTGTCCTCTTGGATCTTTGAAAGGGAGGGATTGTAAAATGATTTTATATATTGCAGAGATGGAGTCTAAGTCCTTGAGATTGAGCAATATTTTTTCCAGCATGGATGAGGGTGCAAGATGAGGAAAATCTGGAGGGTTCTGTTTAACAAAGTTCCTGATTTGAAGATAGTGAAAGAAATGTGTAGCTGGAATGTTAAATTTGGAATGTAATTGTTCATAGGAAGCAAAGACGTTGTCTATATAAAGCAAGTTAATTCCAAATTTTTTCCAGATATTAAAAACTTCATATGTTTGTGAAGGTTGAAAGAGATGGTTCACGATATCCTGAGGTGATCCCCTTGAGAATAGCTAATTCCAAAAGCATTGTGCAGGAATTGTTAGGGGACATTGTGCGTGCGGGCATCCCCAAAGAAGTCTTAACAGACTAGGGGACACCCTTCATCTTGGAGATGTTCAAGGAGGTTGCCAGATTACTAAGAATTAACCACCTAAAAATCACAACCCTCAAACTGATGGTTAGTTCTGCCACAGTGGATGCCATTTGGGAACAGACCCGCCCAAAAACCAAGCAGCAGGTCCAAGCTTTCTCAGGGTTAGCAGGCAACTACTGCTGGCTCAAGTCTCTCTATCTGGCAGTGAGATGCCTACAGCTGAATAGGCTAAATAATGCAAATTTCTGCTTTAGGTATGTGTTCAGCACTTCTTGCCTCGCATTTCCTTTCATCCAACACTTACACAAACTGTTGTAGACACTAACACACATGAACTATATGTATTCCAAATAACAATATATTATTTACCCTACACAATTCCAGGCATCTCACTACCAGGTAAAGAGAATAGAGCTCAGAGAATTTTGTGACGGACTCGCCTCCATCTGTGTGTTTTGGGGGTGGTGGGATAGCAGGCTGCTTGTACTAATCGATACATTTGCAAAACAAAAGACACTGATGGAGAGGTGCAAAGGTATTTAATGTGGCCCAGGATTACAAGTTTTTTCGTAGGCCTCAGAGATTCTAGTGTTAATGGCTTTGGTGATAATAATTACCCAATAAACCAAGGTTGGTAATGTGTGCTAATGCCTTCTTTTCTTCTCCCTCTGCAGAACATAAGACTGAAAGCCACTCCATCATTAACATCACTTCCTTTGTCCCTCTATATGGACTGGCCGATTTCTGCCTCATGACCTTTTAACCTGGGAACCAGTTTTTTACTTTATTGCTAGTACAAGATTGAACTCCCATCTGAAAAGACAACTCTGCAATTATAAAGTGTTTTTTGTGATTATTTCATCCAGTAATAAAGGGTCACCAAGGTGGTACCCCAACTTTTTCTCTTTGTTTGATGTATCTGTTACTGTACACACACATATATATATATATATATATATATATATATATATATATATATATATATATATATATCTAGATCTATATCTAGATCTATATCTATCTTAGAGTGAACAAACTGATACGTGATTATTTTGAACCAAAATGCAATCATTGATATTAATTGATATATTCTTAAAACATCTTAAGATCAGCACAATATACACATTTGGACTATTACATATACTGTAGTCCAAAAAGTTATAAATTTTTTCACAATAATACTATGAAATGTTTGTGTAGGAAACAATGCAAACTGACATTTGGTTGCACTCAGTAACTGAGGTAGGATAGGTAAGTGAGAAAGACCTTTCTTTTTTAAAGGAGATGACTGCTTTAGAACGGGGTTGATCATCTCCAGAGTGGAAAACTAAAGAACAGTGTAACTCAGCATTTGATTTGCATATAGAAGTGTACTCCAACGAGAAATTTAATTCAACTTCTACAGCGGGAGGTTACAGCAAGTTATGACTACAGATCACTTCATTTGTGTGAATTCAGCATAGTGCTCAATGCGCAACAAATTAAAGTTCCTCTGATTTTTATTTTATTACGCTACAACTAACCTCTGTTCACAAAGTAATAGAGTTATACAGTTTGTCTTTTTCCAATAATCTTGACACATTCCAAGATTACCAGGAAAACATATCTTTAAATGTTAATGTAAAAATAATGCACCCTACATTGAATATCTATTATAATTAGGAAACTCATCTGCTAGACAAAAATGAATTGCAAATTAAAAATGAAAATTAAATGGACAGTAATAAAAGAACAGTGAATAAGTCACAAAAAGAAAACCAAGAAGTCTGTTTTTTTTTATTACCACTTGAAGCATTTCAGAACAGATTGGAGACATTGTGAAATGGATGGATGAGGGTATAAAACTGTATAGATGTTTGACTTCTGGTGTGATGTGAATTAGTGGTTAGTGTAGTTATCCGACCACTCACAAAGTATGAATATTTCTAGAGTGTGTTTTATGTAGGTGAATGTGCGTCTTGCAGTACAGCAAGTTACTGTAGGTATTATCTCTTTCTACCTGGTGCTTGCCTGGTCATACACTAATGCAATGGAACAGCAAAAATTTTATGAAACCTTGCCGAGCACTAACCCATTTTACAGTGAAGGAAGAAAAGCACTTTGCAGGTGCTGCTTGTGATTGGATGGTCTCCTAATATGAGTGATCTATTTTATCTTTAGATATTGTACTGTTTCAACTGTCATCTCAGGTAAAATCAAACAATTTGCAAAGAACCTGTTTTAACTACTCCATTTATTTTTTCTCGTAATCACTAGGGAATATAAGCAGTCTCAAGACAGACCCACTTAGGAGCACTGAAGAATTTAATTATTAAATTTAACATTAAAAAGAAATTGTGGTGGTTTGGTCTCGTCCGTTGCGAGAGATGGACGTCTAAAGTGGAGCTCCGCTAGCAGCGGTGTTGTTTTTCATATTATTTGCTTATTATCCTGATATCTCTTGTATTTATTCAACCTGAGAGGGACTGCTACAGTATATGTAAGCACATATAAACATGGCCAACAAGAAGGGGTCGAAGAATAGAAGACTAAAGCTACATCCAAGCTACGATCAGCAAGCCCTAGCTCGAGATACGGCCTCTCAGAGACAGACCTGGATCAGATGGGCGAAGTAGACCTCGACCACGGTCCAACGCCCTGAGGCAAGGGCGAGGTCATCGTGAGTGCAGATCTGGATAGCTCGCCGATCGGAAGATCACCTGAAGTTGAAAGGCCTTGAGCGCTCATGCACGAGC
>NW_024384438.1:0-12919 GCF_016835505.1 Polypterus senegalus
TCAAAAAATTTTTAAATTTCTTTCCCTTAGCTTCCCCTTTTTAAAGTTTTTTAAAAAAAAATTGCATCATTTAGGAAAAAGACAACTAAAATTATAATTAACTGTTTACAGCTCTGATGAATTATTATCAATGTATAACTACATTAATTATATTCTTATGGCTCACATGTTTCCCTGTTTGTGTGCTTTCTATTAGAATTCTGGGTTCTTAAACAATTACAAATATTTGTTGTGTTGAATATCATACTTTTAAAATCTCAGTCAGGGTACCTCCTGGCTGGAGTTCAAGGTCTTTTTTTATGTCTTTTTGTTCAATTTTGAGTCTTTAAAAGGTTAAGATTACTTTTGTTTATTGTCTGCTTTGTTTTCCTTCCTGTGCTATGTTCCATGTGTTTTGTGGGTGGTCCCCAAAAGAGTTGGGGCCACCCTCCTATCATACAGGAACTCCCCTTACCCGTAACAATCCAGAGGGTCTTCCATAGTTCCTGGTAGTTAATTTAAAATTTAAAGAGTGATAAGTTCTTGTGCTTTTTTGTGAATTTTGTTTATTTAATGATTTACTGGATTTCTGACATTTTGCTTTTCATTTCAAATATTTTGGGTTCTTCATTTTAGGACTTTTAGTTTTTTTGGATTAAACTTATTTTTGGGCAAATGCTATTGCTTTTTGTGCTCATTGAGCTTCATTGTTATTGAAGAAAATTTTGTGAAGAATACTGTACATTTTTAGTTTATAAAGATTCTATGAGGCTTTTTTTTCCCTAGCTAGGGTTTTGATTGACCTCCTTCTAGTGGGCATTTTTGGAGGTGATTTTTGTGGGCTTTTCTGCTGTCCCAAAAAATATTTATTAGGTAGTTTCATTTTGCACTTATCTATTAATTGGCCAAACCTTCTTATCCATCTATGGGGTCTTATTAGCCACATGATCAAGTGAAAAGCAAGAATCATCTTTTGGACAGGATGCCATTCAGTTTCAGGAAACCTCATTCTTTCTGGGCCCAAATTTTAAATTTTTGGCAATTAATTAACCTGTGACTTTTTAGGATATTGAAGGAAATCAGATCACTGGAAAAAAAGTCCATGCAGGCATAGAACTTATGTGCAAGCTCCACGGAAATAATGGAGTGGTTCAGTGTCCAATCCATAACTCCAAGTTGAGTGGGGCAGCAGGACTAAGTAGTGTACAACTGTGCAGGTCTCTACCTGACAAAAAAAATGCTGTGATAGATTTACATTGAGGAAGAGCTCAGATAACAAGGAGTCTCTGAGCTTGATTTTTTACGTTTAAACTAATAACGTTGTGACCTCTGGTTTTTCCTGATAAGCAAAATGGCTAGAAAAGTACACAATCAAAATGGTGTCACTAAAAGATGTTATAATATTTTTAATCATCATTAAATAAAATGTGTTTACAATAAAATGTTATCAAAATAAGATTCAGAAACCTCCCAACTCTAAATGAACCAGAATCCCAAGAAAAAATGAAAACAAAGCTGTAATAAATTTACCACATAATCAAATCTAACACCATTTGGTAACATTAATAGTTTCCCTAGCCATGTCGCCAACTTCGTTGGCTGTTAAAGTTGTCTGTGAAGGGCCCCCTGTTTAAACTAGCGCCAGTTGTGAACGGGCCCTTACATAAACATTATGATTTTTATAAAGGAAACAAAATTACAAAAAAAAACCCTTTGGACATTGATTGATAGGGCGGCCTCCGAAATCACTGTCGAAAAATAATATGTGGTGGTGTAGGAGCATTTCTGCTTCTGTCCGTTCACAGTCTGTCTGGTTTCCACGTTCGTTTCCCTTTTCCCAAATGTCTTCTTAACCTTTTCCCCAATCTAAGGTTGTTTTGTGGCATGAAGGTAAGGCAATATACGAGCAATGGTTATAAAGGGGGACACATAGGTACCCAGGCTCTTTAAAAGCAAAAATGGGATCACTTCACTGACATTTGGGCAAGCCCGGTACAACTGTGGGCCGCAGCACTCACCGGCTACACGTAACAATAAAAATTTTCCCGGAGCGTGCTGTTCAGTTGTCATTCATTTTACCCACTGTCTTTCTTTCATTCATATGTTCGTGAGCACATACCTTTTATCTTCGGCAATCTCATTCTCTAACCAGGCCTCAGGAGCTAACCAGTTAACACTGTCACCACCCTTTTGTTATTCTGCACATTGTTGACATCCGTGAGTAACAACAGCGACTAAACTGGAAGGTGGTCCTACGCATGCATGGAATTCACGGACAAACAAAGATCAAGATCTAAATGAAAATCTCTTTAGTTAATTTAAAAACACAACAATTTGTTTAGTTTGAAAATCTGTGTTTTGAGGTGTGACTGGCGTACTACAGTCTTCAGTAGTATAAGCCTGGAGGAGATTCTTAATGCAATGTCTGTGTTTTAGCTGTCTCTCTACTGCCATCTAGTGCTTCCTCTTCTAATTCATTTGCGGACAAACAAAGATCAAGATCCAACTGAAGATTATATATAGAGATATTGTGCTTTGCTTCCTCCCATTCCCACAGTTTAATTACCCTATACTTGTATTTCAGCATCAGCATTAAAAACACCTTAAATGTATTCAACTAATTAAACAAAAAAAAAGTTTCAGTCACAAACAAAAAAAAAATTCCCAAACAAGCAAACTTTAATACAATTAAGACTTAAAGGCAAAGTTAAATACAAAATCCTTTTCTACAGTTACCCTTTGGGCTTTTGTACCATGTCCCTGGATCATCTGTCACAATTCCACAACACTGTGACTCAGGTGTATAGAAAAGATTACAATATTTGAGATTGCAGCTATAGTGGAATAAAATTAATTCTTTCAAGCTGAAGCAACAAAAACCTATTTATCCTTTGACAGATACTGTAAAAGTTCTATTAAAAAATTGAAATAATGGAGCCATATATTGGTGACATACATGATCAGGCCAAGGTGGTGTAAACTAATTTTACAAACTATGGATTGGTGGCAGGTTCAAAGTTTGTTCCTGCCACCTAGTCCCGCAAGGATATTCTTCCCCCTCTAGACTTGAGAACATTATGTTGTGTACATATGTAGTTATTTATTCCAAAATACAGGAGCTGCTTCTTCCTTTTTATCAGGTGCCATAAATTATTTTTTAGGATTATTATTAAAATAGTTATTAATTTGCTAAAATTGCTTATCATCCTTATGTGGTTTCAAAATTTGAGACTCTGTAAATCTCATTAAAAAGTATAGTTAATATTTTTATAAATATTTTTATTTTTTAATTAGAAACAGATAACATTCCATACAGTAAGTCAAACTTCAAATCAAAGCAAAATTCAACCCCACCCCAAAGAAGGAGAGAACCAAAAACCAAAGTTACTCTTAAAAGGGACAAGAAAAAGGGGGTACCCTTTTCCCTTAAATGGCTTATTCTAAAACATTATCACGAGATCCTGCCTTTTTTTTACAAAAGGTTTGAACAGATCTTCTAAGTGAAATTAGATTTTCTCAATTTCTAATTTAGAACATTGGTTAGCCACTGACTTAGAGTGGTGGGGTGGGATTCTTCAGTTGGGGCAAGATACATCTCTGTGCTAGTAGTGTAGTAAAATTAAATTACAGTTTGTTTTTTCTTCTCAACTTTAAGCCATCTGGGAGTACACCAAACACAGCTGTTAATGGGTTAGGAGTGATTGTGACACCAAGGTATTCTGATAGACATGAAAAGATTTTTGTCCAAATGTTGTTAATGTGGTGCATGCCCAGAACATGTCCCCCAGTGAGCTGGAGCTGGATTGCAACATTCATAGGTTACATCTTGCCCTGGAAACATGTTGGACAATTTTAAACAAAATAAATGCTCTAAATAAAAAGCTGAATGACTGAATTATTTGTACATTTTGGGAGGTTGGGTGTATTCTGTGCATGGCTGCCTTCATCCCCTTTTTTCTGAAATTTTAAACCCAACATTTATTTAAATAACATTTTCATACAAATAATATAGCTCAAAGTGCTTTACATGATGAAAAAAGAAAAAAAGACAAAGTAAGAATTAAAATAAAGAATACTAATTAACATACAATAAGGTGTGTGGGGTGTGTGGTGCATGCGGCGCAGTGGGCTTCACCCTCCCAGGTTTGTTTCCTGCCTTGCCCTTTTTGGCTGGGATTGGCTCCCCAGACCCCGTGACCCTGTAGTTGGGGTATAGTGGTTGGATAATGGACAGATGGTAAAAGTAAGGTCCAATGGCCAGGAGGACAGACAAAACAAAAAAACTCCAAGGCTGGAGAAAATAAAATCTGCAGGGGGTTTCCCGGCCCTGAGACCGTCCGCCCCTCTGGCATTGTCTAACATAAATGATCAGTCCTCATTGTATTCGGGGGTTTTCATGGAAGGACTTGATGATGGCGGTCATGTGGACTTCTGGCCTTTTAAACCATCAATGCAGGAACATCATGGTGCTTTGATTAGGAGGTGGTGGCAAGTGCACCACAGAAAACGGAAAAAGACAGAAGAGAGAGTAGGGGTTAGTATGGATTTTGGAGCCACCATGAGTAGTAATGATAATGATAGATGACAGATCCTTTCCCACTGTATCTGGGGTCTTTAAAAGGAAGAGACTTAAAAAATTTTAATAAATTGTAGAGATGCTTCCGAGTCTTCAAGAAGATCAATAATTCTTCTGAATAGAACAAGGTGAGGTGAGGAGAATTGGGCTGGTTCTTTTAGCAAAGTTTCTAGCTTGAAATTGGTGTAAATTGTTTTGATGAAGATGTATTTGAAACGTAATTGTTGAAGGATGCAAGCATTATCTACATACAAGTCTCTTAAGTGTTTTAATCATGGACATTTTCCCGACATTGAATAGTGTTTATGTTTGAGAGGGTGGTTAATTTATGCAATTTTTAATATATACTTGTTACATTTTCTTAACTTCAGTATGAGTCATTCATATGAATTCAAGGGGACAAAACACCATATCCCTGATATGATGCTTAAATTTGTGACCTGGAGTGGGACAGCTGCTTTAAGCATATACAGTATTTCATGGTAATTTAAATTTTACAACACTAAAAAATAATAAAAAAAAGTTTTTATAAAATGAGTGTTTTCTATGTTATGTATATAGGACTTAATTGAACCTACAATATTTTTTGGTAGAACATCTCCTCTAATGTCTCCCACCTAACAGTTTATATAGACAAAATAGCTTGTGGCAGATATCCGGCATGCCAAGAAGCCTCTGAGACCACTTTCCATTCAGGGGGGGGGCTGGAAGTGTGCAGAGCTATAAGTGCCGGGGGGTTCATATAACAGCAAACTGGACTGGTCTGACAACCAGTGGTGCGTACCAAGAAGGGCCAGAACAGCTGTATTTCCTAAGGAGACTCAGGTCTTTTGATTGTTTAGAGCTACTAAATGTTCTTCCAGTCCACGTAGCCAGTGTGGTGTTCTACACTATGAGCTCCTGGAAGCAATTACAGCTCAAGAAGCACAGTGCCTGAACAAACTTATCAGGAAAGCCTGCACCATCACAGGACAACCTGGACACATTGGAACTGTTATGGAAAGAGGATGATGTCAAATTGGAAACCATCATTAAAAATCCCTCCATGCCCTTCGGGAGGCATGTTCTATGACATTTTTTGCCACAGACTCATTCCACCAGGGGTGTGCAGAAGCTTTTGGGCGGCTTTTTACCCATAGATATCAGGAAATTCAGTACTTCCCAATGTACTTGTTAGCCATTTTATTTATTTACTTATCAATTGATTGATTAATTGATTGGCAGTATCATTTGTCAAGTGAGTCTCTATCCTTGATTTTTATGTTTCTGCTGATATATGCATTTACTTTCCTTATGGGATTAATAAAATTTATTCTATCTAATATAATCAATCATAATATATAATAATGTTTATTTATATATTTTGTGACAGTAACAAAATGTTATTTCTCCTTATTCCACTCTTTTACAAACCCCTCACATTCAAAAAATGGATTGGGTTTTAAGCGTTCCAGGTCCCTAGAAGAGCTAAAACAAAAATACAGGTTAAGATCAGCTTCTTGTCTAAATATAAATTATAGGAAATATTTACATTGGGACCCTTGTAAAAATACCTTAGCAAATCAGTTTCCTGGAGCTATGGGACTGCAGCACTAACCACTGTGCCATGTAAAAATATTTGAGAGTTACTTCAGTATTTTCAAAAGCAATTAAGATACAGTATATTAAAATTCCTCTGAGATACAGTTAAGCTGGAGACATTGTAGAACAGCACTTAATGCTGCTACTTCATGAGGTCCAGTGACATGGGCTGGATTTTAAGCTTTGTGCAGTTTGGCTGTTGGCTTAATGGTTTCTCACTTTGCATCACCTCTCAAGCTCCATCAGGTTGGATGGGAAGCGTCGGTGCACAGCCATTTTAAAGATCTTCCAGAGATGTTCAATCGGATTCAAGTCTGGCTCTGAGCTGGGCCACTCAAGGACATTCACAGAGTTGTCCTGAAGCCACTCCTTTGATATCTTGGCTGTGTGCTTAGGGTCGTTGTCCTGCTGAAAGATGAACCGTCGCCCCAGTCTGAGGTCAAGAGCGCTCTGGAGCAGGTTTTCATCCAGGATGCCTCTGTACATTGCTGCAGTCATCTTTCCCTTTATCCTGACTAGTCTCCCAGTTCCTGCCGCTGAAAAACATTCCCACAGCATGATGCTGCCACCACCATGCTTCACTGTAGGGATGGTATTGGCCTGGTGATGGCGAGCCTGGTTTCCTCCAAACGTGATGCCTGGCATTCACACCAAAGATTCAATCTTTGTTTCATCAGACCAGAGAATTTTGTTCTCATGGTCTGAGAGTCCTTCAGGTGCCTTTTGGCAAATTCAGACGGCTGCCATGTGCCTTTTACTAAGGAGTGTCTTCCGTCTGGCCACTCTACCATACAGGCCTGATTGGTGAATTGCTGCAGAGATGGTTGTCCTTCTGGATGGTTCTCCTCTCTCACAGAGGACCTCTGGAGCTCTGACAGAGTGACCATCGGGTTTTGGTCACCTCCTGACTAGGCCCTTCTCCCCCGATCACTTAGATTAGATGGCCAGCCAGCTCTAGGAAGAGTCCTGGTGGTTTCGAACTTCTTCCACTTACGGATGATGGAGGCCACTGTGCTATTGGGACCTTCAAAGCATAGAACTTTTTTAAAAATGAATTTAATCTATTTTGGAATAAGGCTGTAACATAACAAAATGTGGAAAAAGTTATGCGCTATGAATACTTTCTGGATGCACTCTGTGTACAGTTGTTAGGCAAGTAATATTCATCAGGAATAATTTTATTGTTTAACAAATAAAATCCAATCTCAATCAATCCAAATTTTTATTTTACATTAAACCTGAATGTTTAACAAAGCAAAGGTGACTTTTGTCATTTTTCAGGGGAATGTATTAGTGTGCGCAATTATCAGACAACTAAGTTACAAATCATGTTTTTCCTCGCTTGTTGACTCACTTGCAGTAAGTGCAATAAAAAGGTAACATAAAGTGACATATAACACTTAAAAAATAGCGTTTTTGGTCTTTCAGAAATATTCAGTGACCAATATAGCCTCCATTTTTAATAACTACCATGAGCTTCCCATCCAAAAACATTTCTTTATCTGTTCATGATGAAGGTTTGTTGAAGAAAATAGCCACAGCCTCTCGAATGCTGTTGAAAGAGGTGTATTGTTTTCTCTCTTTGAAGAGTCACATTTGAGAAGGGCCAACATATGCCTAATAGGACTTAAGTCAGGTGAGAAATCTGACTAGGTAATTATTCAGTCATCTTTGAGGCCTTTGCTGACTAGGCAAGCAGTGGAGTACTTGGATGCATGTGATTGAGAATTGTCCTGTATAAAGATCATGGTCTTGAATGTTCTGATCTCTTTCTGTACCACTGCTTGAATAAGGTATCTTTCAGAAACTGGAAGTATACGCATGAGTTGATTTTTAGTCGGTCTTCGACCTGAAATGTCTACTTGCTCATTGTTAATAACAGAACCCTACAACAATACCCTCCCCACCTTGCTGGTGCTTGACTCATGCAGGTGCCCTTTTTTCTATTAGTGGCTCCAGCCACAAGCCCGCCTAACTGGTCCATTAAGAGTCAACTCGTTTCATTTTCCATAAACCTATGAAAAATCATTCTTGTTATTTCTTGGCCCAACCTTGACAACTTGTGAATCTTATTCACTGGTTGTCATGTTTCAGCCAAGTCTCTGAGCACTTAACAACTTGTACTACTGAACACTCCAGGCAGGTTGCAGTTCTGGAATATGGAGGCCCTGGTGACTAATGGGTTCCAAGTAGCTTCATGTTTAATTCTTCATGAGTCTTTTGCAGCTAGTTTGCACTCTTTTATTCCATGTATTTTTTGCAACCCTGACTATTTGCAACAAAACTTTGATTGTTCAGTGGTCACACTTCAATAGTTTAGCAATTTGCAGAGTATTACATCCCTCTGAATGGCATTTTACCATTTTCACTTTAATTGTCATTTAAAGGTATATCAAATCAAAAAAGCCTGTCTTTTGGCCCATTTTATCTGAGGTGCCTAATAATTATGCACATCTTGATATAAGGTGTTAATCACTTTAAGCCACACCCTCCCTTTTCAAAAAATAAATAGCACCTGAAAATGTTTACCTCCAATAACTATTCAGGTTGATATAGTGTGGACTCTGACAGAGTCATCCAAAAATGTAATTTCATTTCATGTAGTCTTTCACCTTGTTACTCTCAGTGGAGTTCATTTTTGCCAGTGTCTGTCCGATTATGCCATCAAGAACCAAGGTAAAGGAAGCCTACAGTCCTTTGGATTCTCCCTGTAGATCTGGAGTCATTTTAATATGACAGCAATTCCTTCCTCCTCTGGCTGCTGTTCATATCTTTCTTTTATGTCTTTTTGTTCTTTTATACTTTTGTTTACATTATTATTGATTATTTTATTTATTTCTCATTTTGTCTATGTACCAATGCCTTGTTTATATCCTATGTGTTTTGTGGGTGGTCCTCAAGATTTGGGACACTTTCTAATCACCGCAAGGAACTGTATATCCGCAGGGTCTCTCATAGTTCCTGGCAGTTCATTCTGAATGCACCTAAGGAGTTTTGACCAGTTCTGTATTTGTTGCTTGCCTTATGTGGCTTATGGAACATTTTGACCTTTAGCTCTGTTTTTGACTTCACCTTGGGATTCTGTATTTGGCCTGTGTTTGCTTTCAATTGCCTTGCCGTCTCAGGTAATTTCTTTTGTGTTTCATGGAGCTTCTTGTGCTAAAGACCATTTTCGTTAAAAATAAATCTTTCATTTTACAAAGATTCTTTTAAGCCCTTTGCTTCTAGTCATGGATTTGATGGTAAATGCTCCCTATTGGACAATTTTGGAAGTACAGTATTTACAGGATTTATGTGCTATTAGGACACTCCGTGAAGGATTCACTACTGTTTCAAGTGTTTTCCATTTGAAGATTATGGATTTCACTGTGGTTCTGTAGCGTCCCAGAGATTTAAGGTACAGTCATACAGCATAGCCCTCTCTTTTCCGGGGCTCAAGCGTATATGGACATTTGACTGACAAGCTGTTCCATATCTAGGTGGAGCAGTTCCCTCATTATTTCATTAACTATAACAAGTAAAGGTCTGGAATTGGTTCCAAGTATGGAATTTGCATTTGGAAACTGTCACTGAACTCCCAATATGAGGTCTAAAGAGCTGTCCATGCAAGTAAAAACATCATTAGGCAGAAAAAACAAAACAAACCCTTTGGAGAGAGCAGAAACACGAGGAGTGGTCAAATCAAACATTTGGTACATTCTTATAAAGAAGGAACACACAGGTGAACTCAGCAACACTAGAATGTCTGGAAAACCATATGAGAGGCTGTGCTGGATGATTGCAGAATTCTGGCCTTGTGAAGAAGAACCCCTTCACAACATTTAGCACACCAAGAACACTCTCCGGGAGATAGAGCTATCATTGTCAAAGTCTACAATCAAAGAAGACTTCATGAAAGTAAAAGAAAAAGGTTTATCAAAATCAAAACAACTGATAAATCTCAAGATTAGACTTTCCCAGAAAACATTTTTAAAAGCCTGTCCACGTCTTGAACAACTTTCTTTGGACAAAGGAAGGTCAATGTCACTAGAATGCTGGAAAGAGAAGAGTATGGAGAAGAGAAGAACAGCTCATGATCTGATTAATATCACATCATCTGTGAAAGATGGTGGAGCATTTTTATGGCATGATGTGCATCGCCTAAATGGAAGTTTGGGATACTTTGTGTGCTATGTCCATTTATTTATACATACTGTCAATTTGTTTTGCTTAACAAAAATGATTGCAAAAATGTCACTGGTGTTTATTGATGACATGACTGCTGGTAGAAGTAGAGGATGAATTCTGAAGTGTACAGGGCATACTACCTGCTCAGATTCAGCCAAATGCTGCAAAGCTGATAGGACAGCACTTCAGAGTACAGATGGACAGCAATCCAAAACATACTGTGAAAGCAAACCAAGTGCTTTTCAAAGCAAAGAAGTGGAATATTCTTCAATGGCCAAGTCAGTCAACTGATCTTCAACCCAATTGGACATGCATTTCACTTCCTGAAGACAAAACTGATGGCAGAAAGTCCAATGAATGAGCAGCACCTGAAAACAGCTCCAGATCTTGAGATGGACATGGTTTCAAATTTCAGGCAGTCATTGACTGTAAAGGATTTTCAACCAAATATTGAAAATGATCATTAATTTTATGGTAGTTTGTCCAAATACTTTTGAGCCACTGAAAATATGGGACCATACATAAAATGTCTTTCCTAAATGGCTTGTAATAATATTTTGTTAAACCCTTAAATTAAAGCTGAAAGTCTAAACTTCAATCACATGCTGATTACTTTGTTTCAAATCCATTGTGATGGTGTACAGTGCCAAAAGTATGAAAATTGTGTCCCTGTCCAAATACTCATGGACCTGACTGTATGGTTTTGTAGCTGTTTGTTGACTTAAACATTTTAATAACTTTTTAAAATCTCTTTTTTTTTTTGATTGTGACATTATCTGTTTTGTGAGTCTTTGCAGTGGCAGCTTGGCTTGGAGACAAGATAAGTGAGGTTTATATTAGGCAAGACTAACTGAAATCATTCTGGCAGCATTCAATCTCACTGGCTCTATCTGTCCCTTCAATTGGGTTGATTTAACTGGGGGCAGTACCCAATTCTGTTTGATATCTTTAGTTCATTAGATGAGTGAAATAAGTTAAAAACGTGTTGTTTGTTCACTTTGGTTGATGACCTGTAATGTTCAAAAATTTAATTCAGAGGGAATCAGAAAGGGAGCAAATTCTTTTCAGCATAATAATATCTAAAGTACATTAAAAGTTATGTCAGAATGATTTTCTATCTATTTCAAAGTTTTTTCAAGTGATTTTAAATAATCCCATCATAGCCCATAAGTCCTATTGAAAACATTAGCATTTTTACAGGAATTGATTTTAAATGTGCTTAAATTTCAGTTTGACTTGCCTTAATATTCAGTAATTAAGCAGCTGAGGTTCTCTCTGTTACAGACTAATTATAATAATTTGGTACCTTGATGTTTTTTACACAGGCACCATATCCCAGAACAGAAAATAATGTGGGTGATAGACTTTATTTACTGGGAGAAAGACTGGATAAACTCAATACTATACCTTTTTCCCAGGATTGATGGCACTGGAACTTAATGCACAAATACTAGTCTCTATATTCTGCACCTGAGGCTAAAAGTCACAGCCACGATTTATTTGTTCCCTTGATCTTGTCCTTCTGTGATAGATTGTGCAATTCCATTTCATGACAAGCTTGAGACTGGCTGATTGCCGTAGCTGGACAGATTTTCTCACTTCAGGATAGCAAAGAAAACCACCCATATGCTTACAGAATGCATCTCCCTGACAATTTCAAGGTTTTTGCACCAGGCTTTTTCAACAAAGATTGCCTCGTCTTGAACTGGTATCTGAGTGAATACAGCACATCATTTTCATGTTTACAGCTCCAAATGGGGTGAAAGTGATTTGAGGCTAATTAGAAATTTGAGTTTACCAGATGAGTCTCCCACAAACAGTAGGGATCAGAAGTGAAAAATTGCAAATGGTTTCCAAGGAAACCAGGGGAAACCAATGAAACAGATAGTAATGGCTTTCATTAGGTGGCTGCACGGCTGTTACTGTGTACAACCTTCTTGCCAGGAAGGTGGCCAATATGCCAGTGAGACATGAAATGCTGCCATAATATGTGTTCTGTCACACACCAGTTAATTACTGTAATTCAGGATGTAGGAGTTACTACTAATCAACAGTGTTACACTGCCACGTATCAGTGGCAGAAGGTTGTAACTGTTCTCAAACTCCTGTAAAAGAACTGTTGACTGTTATCAATGAAGTCCCTTCCCTGTAATTGTGGGCCATTGTCACCTTTCAATTAGCAGTTAATTACACGTGAATCTTGCGTCTGTGGGTTGGCATGGTGAGGCAGTCTTTGGTCTGTGTAGTGCATTATTTGTTCTTCCCACCTCCAAATCAGTTTTCCTCTGCTTCACAAACACAATCCTAAAACATGCAGATAAGGTTCATTTGTGATTCTAAACTGGTTCTCTGAGGAGGTGTGCCTGATGACAGACTGTTACCACTGTCTAGGTCTGGTTCCTTCCTACAACCGACGCAGCAGGCAAAATGTTTAGCTGCCTGTGTCCTTGTAATGGAGTCAGAAAACAGATGGATTCATCATGATTTTGTTTGTTAACTCACTGTGATAATCGAGGAGTCAATGGACCTTTTGATCTGTTGAAGCGTGGGTGCTCATTTCCTGAATGCAGACAAAAGCCACCCCGCCTCACAACTTGATGTTTTATTTTTTTGCTG
>NW_024384439.1:0-12572 GCF_016835505.1 Polypterus senegalus
CACGAGGCAGGCAACAAACCCCGGGCAGGGGCAGTTCTTGTCAGATGCTGAGAGTTTCATTCCAAAAAATCATAAAGACAGAAAATCACACCACATCACTTTATTATACAGTCCTTCTTATGTAATCCCTTATCACTTAACATTTAGTACTATTTAGCAGTTAAGAAATGATCTGAGTTCATCATATTCTATTCCTTTCTATTCGCCCGCAGTCTTTACATTTGCAAGCAGTTCAAAATGTCTCTCACCAATGCTCTGCAATCCATCTCTTGAACAGCTTTGTGTTCGACTTTATATCTTAATATTATTTTCATAAAGATTTATTTTGTACATGCTTACAAGATGATTTTAGCATACTGTATAATTCAAATGATGAGTAGTTTCTCAGCTCTGATACATGCTAAGGACTAGGCACAATGCACACTCACTGAGCAAATTCTTAGGCCCACTATACTAATACTAGTAGAGCCTCCTTTACCTCTCAGATCAGCCTCAATTCTTTATATCATGGATTTCATAACATGTTGAAGAGTATTCCTTTAAGATTCTGGTCCATGATGACATGATGGCATCACACAACTTTTACAGATTTGTTAGCTACACATTCATGCTGAGAATCTTGCGTTCTACAAATCCTAAAGGTATTCTATTGGATTCAAGTCTAATATCACTGAAGAACACTGAACTCATTGTCATGTTTATGAAACCAGTTTGAGATTACTTTTGCTTTGTGAGCTGGCATATTATCATGCTTAAAGTAGCCATTCGAAGATAGCTATATTATGGTGATAAAGGGAGGCACATGGTCATCAGCAATGCTCAAATATGCCATGGCACTCCACAGACGATATTCTTCTTATCAGCAGGCCCAACCTATGCCAAAAACAATCATCCCCCCCACCAATACACCACCACCACCAGCCTGGACTGTTGAAACAAGACAGGTTGAGTGCATGCATTAATGGTGTTGGTACCAAATTCTGACACTACTATTTGTCTAACTCAGCAGAAAATGAGATTAATCAGACCAGGATAAGCGTTTCTAGTCTTACACTGTCCAGTTTTGATGAAGCCGTATCCACTTCAGCCTCAGCTTTCTGTTCTTAACTGACAGGAGTAGAACACAAAACACCTTAAGGTCTGATGCATTGTACACTCTGAGACGTTTTTCTGCACACCACATGTGTAAAGAGTTACCATAGTCTTTCTGACAACTCAAAGCAGTTTGGCTGTTCTCTTTCAACCTCTCTCATAATCCACAGACATTGACATTGTGGTCAGCAGCACAGGAGCGCCACAAGGGGCTGTGCTTTCTCCGGTCCTGTTCAGCCTATGTACATCGGACTTCCAATACAACTCGGACTCCTGCCACGTGCAAAATTTGCTGACAACACTGTTATCGTAGGCTGCATCAGAAGTAGGCAGGAGGAGGAGTATAGGAACCTAATCAAGGACTTGACTCAAACCACCTACACCTGAACACCAGCAAAACCAAGGAGCTGGTGGTGGATTTTAGGAGGACCAGGCCCCTCATGGACCCCGTGATCATCAGAGGTGACTGTGTGCAGAGGGTACAGACCTATAAATACCTGGGAGTGCAGCTGGATGATAAATTGGACTGGACTGCCAACACTGATGCTCTGTGCAAGAGAGGACAGAGTCGACTATTCTTCCTTAGAATGCTGGCGTCCTTAAACATCTGTAATAAGATGCTGCAGATGTTCTATCAGATGGTTGTGGCGAGCGCTCTCTTCTACGCGGTGGTGTGCTGGGGCGGCAGCATAAAGAAGAAGGACGCTTAACGTCTGGGCAAACTGGTGAGGAAGGCAGGCTCTATTGTATGCACAGTGCTGGACAGTTTGACATCCGTGGCAGAGTGACGGGCGCTGAGCAGGCTCCTGTCAATCATAGAGAATCCACTGCATCCACTGAACAGGATCATCTCCAGACAGAGGAGCAGCTTCAGTGACAGACTGCTGTCACCGTCCTGCTCACTGACAGACTGAGGAGATCGTTCCTCCCACACACCATGCAACTCTTCAATTCCACCAGGGGGGGTAAATGTTAACATTTTACAAAGTTATTGTCTGTTATACCTGCCTTGCACACTCAATCTTGCATTTTTTAACTTGCTGTGCATTTTTATTACTCTTTAATTAATATTGTTCTTTATCTATCTATCTATCTATCTATCTATCTATCTATCTATCTATCTATCTAATAGTATTCAATAGTATTTAACTTGGCTTGCACTTATTCTGTTTTTATATACAGTATATGTTGCACCTCAGTCCTGCTGTATACTTTAATAAGATGTATGGATGGTATGACAGTGACACCACTAAGTTTGCCTTAACTATATTCAAATTTCTTTAAAATGTGAATTGGATTAAAATGGTAAAAAAGAAATTTATTATTTTATGTATTTGAACACTTAAAAAAAAGGTATGGTGGTGTAGTAGGTAGATCTGCCTTCTACATTTTCAGGAGGTGTCAAATCCAACTGAACAATTTCCTCTCGGGGTGCTAAAGCAGTAAATCTACAAGCAGGTCCTACAGATTGTTGAGCTCCACATTATGCCTTAGAAAGTGAACCCTATAACAGAAATCTTCCTTTTTTATATTAATACTAGGCTGACCCGCCTTTTAAGGTGACCGACTTTTAAGTTGACCACTTCTTAAGGCAATTCAATATGTAGATCAATTTGATATTTTATACAAACTCATTAATTTGGTTATATTGCATTTGAGCGGTATTACTTTAATACTCATAGTTTCTGTTATTTTTGTGATGAAATGTACATTTTTTCTATTTTGAGGTCGCCCTTTTGAACCCCCCTGATATTTACTACGCGGTGAAGCATTTGTACTCCATCAACATTAATTATTTCCAGAGACATAATTTTGTCTATTTTTCCAGCGCATCGCGCACAAAAGCATGGAAACGATGGGAGCACCAGAACTCTGCTCACATTATGTCACTTCGTACCGCTACCTTAGAAGTTTGTGATAAGTGAAATACCGCTACACTTTCCACTCACGGGATTGAAGGACAATCCCGACCGCTTTTATATAGTAAGAAAGAAGAAGAAGATATCGCACAGTCTGGAGTAGAAAATCATCTTTTACCTGAAAAAACGAAACTACAAATCCCATCGTGCTTTGCAAAATGGACGGGGCGTGTGTGAAACTCCATGCCTGCGTAGCACTTACAGGACGGAAGGACAATCCCGACCGCTTTTATATAGAAGGATACCAATGCTCTCCGTTAAACAAAAGTAAATATACAGAAATGGACTGACTAATTCTGTCTTCACCACCATTGTAACTGGGCCCAAAGTTGGGATGTGGACTTCTTTTTCCCTCCCAAGTTATCCATTTCTTTTTCCTTAGAGGTTGGATGGACTAAGAGTTGTGAGATTATTTAAATGCACTTTAGCTACTATAATTCCTCAACTTTCAATCCCTGGCCAGATTTACAATATTCAGGGTTGTAAAGAGTGGTGAAAAGAGAAGGCATAAAATCCTGTTTCCTCAAAGTGTCCCTTGTCCTTAAGCCATTATTCCACTCAACAAGCTCCATCCCACTTGCCCTGAGACAGAATAAACTAAGCCCAAGAACTCAGGCTAATGTACAAATAAAGTATACATTTAATTTATGACTGTTCTATATAAGATAAATGTAAAATAAACAGAATCGTTTAATTTATAAACTGTATATGGGCACCATTGTGCCCCAAGCTTATATAATAAATAAGTAAATCTTACCCAAAAATACACACAAGTTTTAACTTGCTAATTTGTTCCTTTCATCTTCTCAGTGAGTTTGTCAGGTGCCTCTGACCTCCAGCTAAGCCAGGACACTTCTGCCCCTCAAGGTAAGACGGTGTTTATTTTATCTGTTTATTTGCTCTTTTCCAAGAGTCAATACTATTTTTTGGCCCAAAGCTTGTTGTGTTTTGTATTTGTCTGTCACACGGCACTACTGGATATTTACTCATCTTATACATGTCTGAAATTTATTTGAAAATATTCAAACTCTTAGTCGAACTGGTAGCACTTGGTCAGATCTGATTAAAGTGTCTTTAACTAGACTTTGTAAAACTATTTAAATGCGTTCTGCTTACGTACTAATGTTTACTTTTTATCCTTCTATACAGTGCATCCAGAAAGTATTCACAGCGCATCACTTTTTCCACATTTTGTTATGTTACAGCCTTATTCCAAAATGGATTACATTCATTTTTTTCCTCAGAATTCTACACACAACATCCCATAATTACAATGTGAAAAAAGTTTACTTAAGGTTTTTGCAAATTTATTAAAAAAAAACCCAGAGAAATCACATGTACATAAGTATTCACAGCCTTTGCTTAATACTCTGTAGATGCAGCTTAAGCGGCAATTCCCACCTCAAGTCTTTTTGAATATGATGCCACAAGCTTGGCACACCTATCCTTGGCCAGTTTCGCCCATTCCTCTTTGCAACACCTCCCAAGCTCCATCAGGTTGGATGAGAAGCGTCGGTGCACAGCCATTTTAAGATCTCTCCAGAGATGTTCAATCGGATTCAAGTCTGGTCGTTGGCTGGGCCACTCAAGGACATTCACAGTGTTGTCCTGAAGCCACTCCTTTGATATCTTGGCTGTGTGCTTAGGGTCATCCTGCTGAAAGATGAACCGTCACCCCAGTCTGAGGTCAAGAGCGCTCTGGAGCAGGTTTTCATCCAGGATGTCTCTGTACATTGCTGCAGTCATCTTTCCCTTTATCCTGACTAGTCTCTTAGTTCCCGCCACTGAAAAACATCCCCACAGCATGATGCTGCCACCACCATGCTTCACTGTAGGGATGGTATTGGCCTGGTGATGAGCAGTGCCTGGTTTCCTCCAAATGTGACGCCTGGCATTCACACCAAAGAGTTCAATCTTTGTCTCATCAGACCCGAGAATTTTGTTTCTCATGGTCTGAGAGTACTTCAGGTGCCTTGTGGCAAACTCCAGGTGGGCTGCCATGTGCCTTTTACTACGGATTGGCTTCCGTCTGGCCACTCTACCATACAGGCCTGATTGGTGGATTGCTGCAGAGATGGTTGTCCTTCTGGAAGGTTCTTCTCTCTCCACAGAGGACCTCTGGAGCTCTGACAGAGTGACCATCGGGTTCTTGGTCACTTCCCTGACTAAGGCCCTTCTCCCCCGATCGCTCAGTTTAGATAGCTGGCCAACTCTAGGAAGAGTCCTGGTGGTTTCGAAGTTCTTCCACTTAAGGATGTTGGAGGCGACTGTGCTCATTGGGACCTTCAAAGCAGCAGAAATTTTTCTGTCACCTTGCCCAGATTTGTGCCTCGAGACAATTCCTTTGACTTCATGCTTGGTTTGTGCTCTGACATGAACTGTCAACTGTGGGACCTTCTATAGACAGGTGTGTGCCTTTCCAAATCATGTCCAATCAACTGAATTTACCACAGGTGGACTCCAATTAAGCTACAGAAACATCTCAAGGAAGATCAGGGGAAACAGGATGCACCTGAGCTCAATATGGAGCTTCATGGCAAAGGCTGTGAATACTTATGTACATGTGCTTTCTCAGTTTTTTTATTTTTAATAAATTTGCAAAAACCTCAAGTAAACTTTTTTCACGTTGTCATTATGGGGTGTTGTGTGTAGAATTCTGAGGAAAAAAATTAATTTAATTCATTTTGGACTGAATTTTCCCTCTTCCCCACACTTTAAAATTACAAATCAAACAATTCAGATGTGATTAAAGAGCACATTGCAGACTTTCATTTAAGGGAATTTGCATACATTTCGGTCTCACACCGCGTAGTAATGACATCACTTTTTCTACACAGTTCCCCCATTTAAAGGCATCGTAATGTTTGGGCTGATTGGTGTGACAGGTGTTTGTGTTTCTTCCGGAGGGATTCTTTGCTTCATAGGATACCTCAGCTTGCTTCTACCCTTTGGGCTTTGTACTTGCCATTGTTTAACATGAGGACAAGAGCTGTGCCAATGAAAGTGAAGGAAGTCATTATGAGGCTGAAAAATAAGAACAAAACCATTAGAGACAATATTTTTTTTTTATTATTATTATTATTTTTATTAATTTTATTACAATCCATACAAAGCAATTAAGATTTTACAAAAAGAAAAATTGAGTTAAGAACAGATCGATCCCCACCCCTGAGAGAGAGAGCAAGCCAAATAACGTTAAATTTAAGGCTTGTAAACATACCTAAATTAAAAATTCTCTGTGCTTTATGAACTTATTTTAAAATATTACTGATTAGATCCTGCCATGTTTTGAAAAAGTCTGTACAGATCCTCTAACTGAGTATTTGATTTTTTCCAATTTCAAATAATATAACACATCAGTTTCCCACTGACTTAAAAGAGGAGAGTTTGGGTTCTTCCAGTTTATCAGAATAAGTCTGCGTGCCAACAGTGTAGTGAATGCAATCACAATTTGTTTGTCTTTCTCCACTTTAAACCCTCTGGAAGAACCCCAAACACAGCTGTTAATGGGTTAGGAGGGATTGTGAGTCCAAGGCTGTCTGAAGGTAATTAAAAATTTTTGTCCAGAATAATGTTAATTTGGTGCAGGCCCAGAACATGTGACCCAGTGAGGCTGGGACTTGGTTGCAGCGTTCGCAGGTTGGATCATGCCCTGGAAACATTTTGGAGAGTTTTAGTCGAGACAGATGTGCTCGATATATAATTTTGAGTTTTATAATTGTATGCTTTGCGCATATGGAGCTTGAGTGAATTCTCTGCATTGCTACTTTCCACTCCTTTTCTGATATATTAATTGAGAGATCTTTTCCCAGTGTCCTCTTGGATCTTTGAAAGGAAGGGATTGTAAAATGATTTTATATATTGTAGAGATGGAGTCTAACTCCTTGAAATTGAGCAATATTTTTCCAGCATGGATGAGGGTGCAAGATGAGGAAAATCTGGAAGGTTCTGTTTAACAAAGTTCCTGATTTGAAGATAGTGAAAGAAATGTGTAGCTGGAATGTTAAATTTGGAATGTAATTGTTCATAGGATGCAAAGACGTTGTCTATATAAAGATCTCTAAGCAAGTTAATTCCAAATTTTTCCAGATATTAAAACTGCATATGTTTGTGAAGGTTGAAAGAGGTGGTTCTCTTGCAGAGGTGCCACAGATAGAAGCTTCTCCGTCTTAAAATGCTTTCTACATTGGTTCCAGATTCTAAGTGCACAATTGGGTTATTAGTGTATTGCCGATAAGTGTGTTTATTGGAGCACAGAGCAAGGAATACAAAGAAGTACTGCAGGATTTTACTTCTATTGCGGTCCATGCCTGTGTATGTTCTTCTATTTGTGTCCAGGTTCTTATCACCTGTATATTTGCTGCCCAGTAATAAAACTGGAAGTTAGGTAGAGCCATGCCGCCTTCTGCCTTTTGTCTTTGTAGGGTCGCTCTTTTGATGCGTGGATGTTTTGAATTCCAAATAAATGAGGTTATTGTTGAATCTAATTGCTTAAAGAATGATTTATTAATGTATATTGGATGTTTTGAAATAAAAAGGAGCTTAGGAAGAATATTCATCTTAACAGTGTTAATTCTTCCAGCTAGTGTGAGATGAAGGGTTGACCATCTATGCAAGTCTTGTTTAATTTTTTCCATGCAGAGCAAAATTTTGTTGATAAGAGCTTTATGTTTACTTGTGATGTTTACCCGAGGTATTTAAACTGTTCTGCAATGATAAAAGGTAGGGTGTCTAATCTAATATTATATGCTTGAGAATTCACTGGAAAGAGTACACTTTTATTCAGATTAATTCTGAGACCAGAGATCTTTTGAAATTCTGTGAGTGCTGCTAAGACTGCAGGCACAGAATTTTCTGGGTCCGATATATACAGTACCATGTATTCTGCATATAATGAGATTTTCTGTTCCAGTCCTTCTCTGCTAATCCCCTTTATCTGATCAGTATTTCGACAATGTATTGCCAGTGGTTCAATGGCAATGCAAACAGCAGTGGTGACAAGGGCATCCTTGTCTAGTGCCACGTTCTAGTTTAAAGTAGTCTGAGCAAATGTTGTTGATGCAAACTGAAGCTTCTGGGTTAGTATACAGTAATTTAATCCATGCACAAATGTTCGGGCCAAACCCAAACTTCTCCAATGTAGTAAAAAGGTATTTCCATTCAATCATGTCGAATGCTTTTTCTGCATCCAATGATAATATTTCTGGGGTGTTTGGTTTAGTTGGTGAGTATATTACATTAAACAGGCGTCAAGATTTGAAGATAAGTGTCGGCCCCTAATAAATCCAGTTTGGTCTTGTGATATTACAGAGGGAGCACTTTCTCCATCCTTCTAGCTATGATTTTAGAGAGTATTTTAACGTCGTTATTCAGAAGTGAAATTGGTCTGTATGATGCACATTGTAATAAGTCCTTATTTTGTTTTGGAAAGACAGTAATTAGTGCTTGGCGAAAGGTTTGTGGAAGAGATTGGTTATCTCTGGCTTCTGTAAATGTTGCTAATAGGAGGGAGCTAGCTGAGCGGAGAATTTCTTGTAAAACTCTGCAGGGTAGCCATCAGGGCCTGCTGCTTTTCCCCTTGGAGTGACTTTATAGCATCTAGTAATTCTGATAATGCCAGAGGTTTATCAAGTTCCTCCACACTAAAGCGTCTATTTGTGGTATCTGTAATGTATCCAGAAATGCATTAGATTGTGTATTGTCTTCTTTAAACTCAGTAGTATATAGGGATTTATAGTAGTCTCTGAAAGTGTGCATTATATTTTTGTGTTTGATGATTTTATCTCCATTCGTGTTAGTAATTACTGAGATTGCATTGCTGCACTTCTTGCTTGTGAATTTGTTGAGCTAAAAGCTTATTAGCTTTCTCTCCATGTTCATAGTAATGATGTCTGGATTTGTAAATTAGTTGTTCAGTTTCTTTAGTTGTCAAGAGGTTTAATTCTGAATGTAGAGCCTGCCTCCTCCTATGTAGAGTCTCGCTTGGTAGTCTGGCATGTTCTTCATCTATTTTAGTAATTTCGCTTTTTATCTCTGCTACTTTCTTGGCTTGGATTTATTTCTGTGGGAAAGATATGAGATAATCTGTCCTCTTAAGAAGGCCTTAAGAGTTTCCCAGAGAATTCCTGCAGAGATCTCGGGGGATGTATTTGTCTCTAGAAAGAATTTGATTTGTTTGGATATAAATTCCGTACAATTCTCGTCAGCTAATAGAAACGGGTTGAGGCCATCTGCGGGTGAGTGTATGGGGCTTAGTAATTTTAGCTCCAAGATCATAGGTGCATGGTCAGAAATAACAATAGCATCGTATTTGCAAGATTTAATCTTAGGCAAGAAGTTATTGTCTATAAAGAAGTAATCAATCCTTGAGTAGCAATGATGTACTGGTGAGTAGAAAGAATATGTTCTTGAATTTGGGTTTAAAAACCTCCAGGGATCTGATAAGTTGTGATCAGTTATAAACTTTGTAATTATCTTTGCAGTGTTAGATACTGTTCCCCCTGTGGAGGAAGTCCTATCTAATAGTGGATTTAAAACACAATTAAAGGCCCCAGCCATTATAACTTTATGAGTGTTCAGATTGGGAATGGATGCAAATAAATTTTGTATAAATTCCTTATCATCAACATTAGGTGCATAAACATTTATCAAAATCATTTTACAGTTAGATAAGTCTCCCATGACCATTACATATCTCCCTTCAGGATCCAATACTACATCTGATGCTACAAATGGTACTGTTCTATGTATGAGAATTCCCACACCTCTAGTTTTCTTTGTAAAACTAGAATGGAACATTTGGCCAGTCCAGTCTTTTTGCAGCCGGAACTGATCCTTGCTTAGTAAGTGGGTTTCCTGTAAAAATACTATTTTAGCATTTAGACCTGTTAGGTGAGAGTACTTTCTTTCTCTTTAATTCGTGATTCAGGCCTTTAACATTCCAGCTTACGAAGTTAACTGTCCCATCATGGAGACACTGATTCTGAGTTTTTGATGTCATTTTATAGTCTTAACTGGAAGTGAGACATTTTGGTCTTAATTTCCTATTTCCCCTAGAGTTGTTGCCATGCAGCTTATTATTACGTTGGTAGTTATAATTATAAAGATTTGAGGATAGATTAGGTATAGATCAAGCCTGCTCTCTTTCTCTCCCCTTAACCCCCACCCTCCCTTTTGCCTCCCCAAGTGAGGCTAAAACCCACTTCACATAGTCCCAGTCCTCTGACATACCCAGAGACAGAGCACGTCCAAAGCAAAACAAGCCCCATGCAGCGGCGCTTTAGGGTTAAAAGATAGAGATATCTGTTACCAATATAGTCTTTAAAAGAAAAAAAAAAAAGAATTTTGCACTTAAATATATATATATAGTCTTCAGCAATTTTAGTGCATTAAGATGATACCCCAGATAATAAACCCGGTGATGGTGTTAAAATGTGTCCAGAATAAGCATAACAAGTCTTAATGCAGTAATAGCAATAACAATAAACCAAGGGTATGATATTGAACAGTCTCGTTTAGGGTAAGATGAAATAATTAGAAAAGAAAAAGAAAAAAAAAAAAAAAAGTAATTAAGCACAATAAAACATAAACAGATAGCCCTAGTAATACTAAGTAATAATGAGAATATATTGCTGATAAAACCCGTATTTTAAAACAAATAGATCAGACAGTAGATTATTAATCATTGCTATATCATTAACGGCCATGACTCACTATTATGTATCAGAATAGTCCAGGGATCAGCTTTCTTAATTTTTTCTGCTTCTTCCTTGCTAGCGAAGACATAGAATTGACCCTGCCATTCCACTTTCAGTTTTGCCGGATACAAGAGGCTGTATTTGACGCTGGCTTGCCGTAACCGCTGTTTAATGTTATAGAAGGCTGCGCTTAGTAGCTGTTGCTGGAGAGAAGTCAGGGAAGATACGAATGTGGTTATTTTCATATGTAATATCTTCCTTTTTTCTGAGGAGTGCCATCACCTCTAGCTTAAATGCTAATCGTTCAAAACGAACTATAAAAGATCTTGGTCGGGTCTAACGGTGTTTGATCAGACGCTGTAAGCCGCTGCTATCTCAGATTCTGCTTTAAAGTCCTCCCGATTATTTTGGAAAAAAGTTCAGCTGCGAATTTCACAGGGTTTGAACTTTCTCGATTCTCAGGCAGACCTTCAATTCTGACATTATACCTTCTACTCCCATCTTCCAAAGCAGCCAGTCTGTCTCCGAGTTTTTTGCATTCGGAGCTGACATTAACTGCTTTTTCCTCGGCACTGGCAGCTGCCTTTTCGGCCATTTCAATCCGATACGTGAATGTCTCTTTGAGATCCTCCAATTGATCAGTAAGCGTGCTCAGTCTAACCGAGTTTTCCTGAATTCGCTCTTCATTTTTACCCAGCACCTGTCGCTCAAGTTGCACTTCTTGACGCAGCCTTTCCATCTCCTGTTTCAAATTCTGTTTCTCATTAGCCTTTTCGCTTTTCTTTATATCTTGCGTGAGCTCAGCGAGCAGCACCTTCAGTTCAGATAGTTCAATTGTGCTTTTTTGTACCGAAGATGAAGCAGCAGGCTCTGCTGAAGCCGGTGTCCCTGCTGCTCCCGGCTTGCATAGTTGCGTAATTGAAGCCGCGGACTTCAAGGCCCTTTCCAGCTACAGGTGATCTTCTCCGATCGGCGAGCTATCCAGATCTGCACTCACGATTGTACCCTCGCTCCCCTTTTCGCTCTCAGCCGGCGACGATGTAGTGGACCGTGGTCCCGAGGAGTCTGTACTTTCGCCCATCTGATCCAGGTCTGTCTCTGAGAGGCCGTATCTGGAGCTAGGGCTTGCTGATCGTAGCTTGGATGTAGCTTTAGTCTTCGATTCTTTCGGACACCCCTTCTTGTTGGCCATGTTTATATGTGCTTACATATTACTGTAGCAGTCCCTCTCAGGTTGATTAAATACAAGATATCTCAGGATAATAAGCAAATAATATGAAAAATAACACCGCTGCTAGCGGAGCTCCACTTCAGACGTCCATCTCTCGCATCGGACGAGACCAAAAGAGACCATTAGAGACAATATTGTCTAAGTATCACTAAGAAGAAAGAATGCCCTGGTGAGCTTAGTAATCGCAAAGGGACTAACTGGTAGGCCAACGAGAGAGCTCTCAGTGTAACCACACTCTATCGATGTATATATCTAATGCTAGACAAAACATCTTCTGGAGAGACAAGGAAGACTGAAACAACTAGTGAGGTTCAAATTCATTTCTCATTGAAGGATGGCATTCTTTAGCATCTTGAGGAAGATCTAAGACAGGGAGTCTAAATGCACTTAATGAAGGTCTGAGTAATGGAGGATTCTACAAGAGGCTGTGACAAAAAGGTGTTAGTCATTATAGTAAGTCACTCTCAATGGCGGCACTGTTTTGTAGTGTTGTAATATGGGCACAGGCATACTGTTTATAGTTACGATGCCCATTGCTGGTTACATTAACATGGTGTGAATTCCATATTAAATTGGATATCATGCAGCCCCCCACTGTGGGACAAATGTATTTCTTATACAACAACAACAATA
>NW_024384440.1:0-45740 GCF_016835505.1 Polypterus senegalus
CCTAGAAAGGTCAGAGGAGGCCTAGGCTGATCATGACTACAGGGTGGATTACTAAGAAAGATAAAAGAGCTAGCCTTTACAATTTAAGCAAAGAAGATAAGAGGAGACCACTGAGTGTTCCATGATGAAGGAATTAGTCAGTGGATCGGACGGGACTTAAATGATTTCTTTAACACGGGACACAGTTGGAAACATTGAAAATTTTGCACAAACATTGGAAGTTTTTCTTGATATGACAACATAAAAGTGAGCTACAGTGAGGTAGACAGTAGGACTTCAAACTCGCTGATGTTATTTTGGAAGAATGTGAATTTCCTGGGATCAATAAAGTATCTATCTATATATCTATCTATCTATTAAATGGATTGGACTCAGCTGTGTTGGACTGAATGGCCTGTTCTCATCTAGATTGTTCTTGGGAGAAAAAAAAAAAACGAAAGTGCTGAACAAGGAAGGTGAAGGATTTCAATATTTTGCACAGGTGTTTCCATGCATAAGCGACGCCAAGATTAATCAAAGCATTTTTGTTAGTCCACAAATCAGATATGTCATCAATGAAAAGAGGTTCAAAGATCTGTATAGAGAAGCATAAGAAAATCACATGGAAGGCATTCAAGGATACTGTTGAGAATTTTCTTAGCAACCACAGAAGCTCCAAACTACATCCAGCTTGTTGAAAAGGTTGAGATTGCAGGTCATGTGTTTCTGTAATTAAACATCTATTATATAATAGATCCTAAGGTCCGCTTTTGTGTTCAGTCTCTGTGAGCTGATTGGTCAGTTTGGCTTTAAGGCTACAATCAAAAGAGGAAGTGCTAGTGTGAGACAGATGGGGAGAAGTAAACAAATAGGAGACATGCGAGTGTCTCCTTCAAAGATAGGGAGTATAAAAGTGGACAAGAGGTGAGCAAGGCGCTCAGAGTCTGTGGAGCAGGCTTTAAAGGAACACGCAGAGAGAGAGAGAGAGCGTGCTCTGGTCAAGACTGGTTCAGACACACATGGACACGGCCCCTTCCTGATTTCTTATTCTTTGCATGTTTGCCACACAAAATGTTTCTGATCATCAAACACATTTAACCATTATGTCCAAATATAATACAAGTAAACACAAAATGCAGTTTTTAAATGATGGTTTTTATTATTTACGGAGAAAAAAAATCCAAACCTACATGGCCCTGTGTGAAAAAGTAATTGCCCCCTGAACCTAATAACTGGTTGGGCCAACCCTTAGCAGCAATAACTGCAACCAAAGCCGCTTATAGATAACTTGCAATGAGTCTTTTACAGCCTGGAGGAATTTTGGCCCACTCATCTTTTGCAGAATTGTTGTAATTCAGCTTTATTTGAGGGTTTTCTAGCATGAACCGCCTTTTTAAGGTCATGCCATAGCATCTCAATTGGATTCAGGTCAGGACTTTGACTAGGCTACCCAAAGTCCTATTTTGTTTTTCTTCAGCCATTCAGAGGTGGATTTGCTGGTGTGTTTTGGGTCATTGTCCTGTTGCAGCACCCAAGATCGCTTCAGCTTGAGTTGACGAACAGATGGCCGGACATTCTCCTTCAGGATTTTTGGTAGACAGTAGAATTCATGGTTCCATCTATCACAGCAAGCCTTCCAGGTCCTGAAGCAGCAAAACAACCCCAGACCATCACACTACCACCACCATATTTTACTGTTGGTATGATGTTCTTTTTCTGAAATGCTGTGTTCCTTTTTTACGCCAGATGTAACGGGACATTTGCCTTCCAAAAAGTTCAACTTTGTCTCATCAGTCCACAAGGTATTTTCCCAAAAGTCTTGGCAATCATTGAGATGTTTCTTAGCAAAATTGAGACGAGCCCTAATGTTCTTTTTGCTTAACAGTGGTTTTATCTTTGGAAATCTGCCATGCAGGCCGCTTTTGCCCAGTCTCTTTCTTATGGTGGAGTCGTGAACACTGACCTTAATTGGAGGCAAGTGAGGCCTGCAGTCTCTTTAGACGCTTGTCCTGGGGTCTTTGTGACCTCTCGGATGAGTCGCCCTGCGCTCTTGGGGTAATTTTTCGGCGGGCCACTCCTGGGAAGGTTCACCACTGTTCCATGTTTTTGCCATTTGTGGATAATGGCTCTCACTGTGGTTCGCTGGAGTCCCAAAGCTTTAGAAATGGCTTTATAACCTTTACCAGACTGATAGATCTCAATTACTTCTGTTCTCATTTGTTCCTGAATTTCTTTGGATCTTGGCATGATGTCTAGCTTTGAGGTGCTTTTGGTCTACTTCTCTGTGTCAGGAAGCTCCTATTTAAGTGATTTCTTGATTGAAACAGGTGTGGCAGTAATCAGGCCTGGGTGGCTACGGAAATTGAACTCAGGTGTGATACAACTACAGTTAGCGTGTTTTTTAACAAGTAAAATTACTTTTTCACACAGGGCCATGTAGGTTTGGATTTTTTTTCTCCTAAATAATAAAACCATCCATTTAAAAACTGCATTTTGTGTTTACTTGTATTATATTTGACTAATGGTTAAATGTGTTTTGATGATCAGGAAACATTTTGTGTGACAAATATGCAAAAAGAATAAGAGAAATCAGGAAGGGGGGCAAATAGTTTTCACACCACTGTATCATTTTTCCTAAATATATTCTATTATCACACTTTTGACAGGTAACGTGGCTAGTATCAATAATAAATTGTCATGAGCTTTCAAATATCCCTACAGTCCTTATTTAACTTTCTGGAATTAATTATTCTGTAATTATACACCCATATGTAAAATGCTAAAAACAATTGTGTTTTCATATTTCCTGGCAGCAACAGTATGAAAGTGGTTGATTCCCCAGGTCTGCAGGTTTCTCTCAGGACAAACAGAATCTTAAAGCGGAGTAACCTTGAATTCATTATTCCAAAACTTGCTCCCTAGGCATTATTACAAAAAACAATTTTATAAAATAATTATATTTATAATTATTTATATATATATATATATATATAGATATATATATAAACAAATTCATACATATATACACCGCTTATACACATACACTCACCACTGAGATTAATAACTACCTTCCTTATAAAGATGAAGAAAAAAAACGTAGATACTGTACGATAAGTCGAAAAATGTATGCCTTAAAATTCATTCAAAAAAACAGGGTGGACTTATCTGTGGGGCAACACAATTTTCCATAGAATGGGGGTAATGGCACAGTGCTTTATTTAAAACAGGCAACCCAAAATCAGTGTTCAAAGTAAACAGTGCAGTGATTCAAAAGAACCTTCATTACATAAATAATCCATAAAGCAAATGTGGAGGGTTTAAAATCAATAAATAGAAAAAAAACCCTTTTAAAAAAATCCAGCCTAGCACCCAGGCTACCACAGCTGCCAGCAGCGCTCGTTGTCCCACTGCTCTCACTTCTCTTCTCTCCTGCTTTCCCAGTCCCCCGTTTTTGTTTCCTTCCTTGTTTTTTTTTAACCTCCGTTTTTCCTCTCTAACGCTCAGCTTTCTTAATATGCAGAGAGGACATAGCAGCTGCAGCACATTAGCCACAGGAGCAATCACGGATGGGCACTCACCTGTGCACTAGGTGAGAAACGCCTTTACCGCAGATCGCCTCTCGGCTCGCTAAGTCACGACACGGTGATTATTTAAAACTAAAACGACCTTTCAGAGAGCTGTGGACCCATAACACCACATAAGCCTTTGTTGGAATTTCAAGCATCGGCTGGCTGGTGTACGGGGTTTTATGAACAGATATGGGCTGTGCCTTCGCCAACAAAAATCGCGCAGAAGCTGCGAATGATCTAGAAGAAAAGGTCAGTTCCTTTCATAAATTTATTATCAAGCAAAGACAAAGCGTGACTTTGATCTCAGTAACATTGGTAACATGGATGAAACACCAATGACATTTGATATGCGGGAATCGAACTGTAGCAGGTATTGGTGAGAAGACCGCATTATTAAGACAATGGGCCATGGAAAACCCAAGTTTTACCCTCGATTTATCGGTCATTACAAATTTTGTAATTTTCGGCAAAAATACACTCAATTTATCTGTGAGATCAACTAATGCGAGTATCTCGGTAACTGTTAACTAACCAAATGAAAAGCATTTTGCATATTGCACATTATGTGAGAAACAGGTGCTCTCCACCTATTTCCATATTACCTGTTCAACTTAATTTTTAGATAAACTATTTAAAAGGTGATATTAAAATCTACCATAACTATAATTTTCTTCTTTTAAAAGGCAAAAACCCAAAACTTACATCTTGGGGAATCGTGAAATTCATGTGCTGACTGAAGCAAGGTCTGTCTGAACCCAGTTGGCTGGCCTGACGGTAGCAGACGTCACTCAGCTGCTGCTGCAGAGATTTGAGTTCACAAATCCTCCTCACGCCAGCATTAAGCAAAGCTGCAATCTGTTGATTCAATTCCACATAAACAGCAAACCACTCCTGCCAATTAGATTAAGGAAACACATGAACAACATATTGCATCATTTTTAAACTCACACACAGGTTATTTTTTCCCGTTCTAATGAATTAAGTATTAAAGGCACAATATACAGCAGTGAACGTGAGGATCATATTTATATTGATATAAGTTCTTTTCTAGGCTCTTTTGGACTGAGCAGCTAATACCTATCATGCACACAAATGGTGAAAAGACATTCCTCCTTGATCCCCACCAACGAGAGATTTTGTTTTTTTTTTTAATATATCACTGCAACCCCTTCCCTCCCCTGCCAGCACTACGCATCGTTGTGAAGAGGGTGGCTGAACACACCTAAGGAGACACGGTGTCTTTAAGCCCACTTTAACGGTGATACAATAGGAAACAAATAATAGTTGTTTTTTATCTCTTTGGTCGATTAGGGTGCTGCTTGTTGCTGCTTTCAATGCCATTGATCATTTTGTGTGGCGCTCGACGCTTAAAGCTTGTATAGCACCTGTCCTTTGGTCTCACTGCCTTGTCTCTTTGTCCCCAGACATCCTCAAACACTATCGATCTCTTTTCGCTGTTCCGTTATTTCACCAAGTAATATTTTTCATTTGTTTGCACTAATCGATCTTTAGAGAGAACTTTTCTCTCATTTTTTGAGACTTTCAAATTTTCCTAGCTCCATTATCTCTAACCTGCTCTGCATGTGTATCCAGACTTGCTTCAAAGGTTTGAGTATGGACGTGACTCGTCCAGCTTATGGGAATGAAAGTGTTCTCTTCAAAAGATCACGTCTCGTGGCAAGATTTCTTTTTTATATTAGAGATTTTGACACCTTTATCCCAGGCAACTTGAAACAACTGAGATGCAAATAGTTACATTTCTTTGAGTTTACATTGAGCACATGCAGGCAAAGCTACTGTCCATTAGTGGGATGTGAACCCACAACCTCAAGGTTTAAAGCTCAAAGCCTTAACTGCTATGCCACACTGCTTCCTTTTGTGTAGTAGTGCTGAATCTTCAAAGAAAGACTCTTTTCGCTTAGCTGCGATACAGTAGCAAGTTGAGCAATCACAAAGCGGTATCCTGTAACTTTTCCTCCCGCCATTCACCCTAGCGATGCAAACACGTTGTCAAATGAAACTCCTCGAGAAAGACAAAGTCCAAAGCCGCTAATGCATAAGGCAAACACATCCGCAAACGAACCCCTCCTGGAGAGAGACCCAGAGTAGCCCTTTCAATTACCTGAACATCTCTACATTTCTATTTTTTTCTTGACATTTTCCCAATAGTTTCTAGGACCCGATACTTTTACTGCATGGACTTACATATATATACTGTATAATATAGTATAGTATAGTATATAATATATATAAATATATCCATCCATTCATCCATTGTCTAACCCATTGAATCCAAATACAGGGTCACGGGGTCTGCTGGAAACCAATCAGAACACAGGGGACAAGGCAGGAACCAATCCTGGGCAGGGTGCCAACCTAGGACACACACAAACACACACTAGGGCCAATTTAGAATTGCCAATCCACCTAACCTGCATGTCTTTAGATTGTGGAGGAAACCCACGCTGAACGGGAGAACATAAACTCCATGCGAGGAGGACCGGAACCAAACCAGGTCTCTAACTGCGAGGCAGCAGCCTACCACTGCGCCACAAGTGCCGCCACTATATATATATATATATATATATATATATATATATATATATATATATATATATAACACATATACATATAATACTAGTATTTGGACAGTTCAAGTAGAAAACTCCCAAAAAAATGTGACTTTAAAAACACATATAAAAGAAAGTTAAGCACGAAAGCTATCAAAGAAAATACATTTCTGACACTACTAAATGTAAATATCATAATAACATTTTATTTAATGCAAAATAGAGAAAAACGTGCAACCATTAAACAATCAGAAGTAAAAAAGACCCGTTAATTTGTAAAACAGCCAGGATAAAACCTGCAGCCATACAGCACCCCAGGTATGAATCAGAGAACCACTAATATGGATAATAATAAATGTTATTGTTTAAGATCACTATCCACACAAAGAACAATATCCCAATGGCCGCCTAGGTAGGTTAATAAGTTCAATGAGGTTTTCCAGGACTAAATGAAAGAAAGCTGATCAGAAACAGATGACATGAGGGTAGAATCAGGTATTTTAAGCTTGTATGAATATTTTCCAGTTGTTATTAAAAACAGGAAAAGGGATGGAGACTTTAAAGGCATTGGTTTATGTTGAAAGACCAATTCAGTGTTGAGGGTGCGACATCAGATAAGACAGTAATTAGGGATGGTGGGTAGGATAATGCAATGTTAGTCAAGAGAGTTAGCAGAGATGGAAATTAGATGGTAAGAAGGTCAATGTAAATCATGAACTCAAAAGAATAATCAACCAGAGAAAGGGGCTAACTGAGCCAGAACACCTCTTGTCAAAATGAGACCTGCAGGGCCACAAATGACTTACAAGGGTGTCTGAAACTGCTAAAGTTGAATTACATATGAACACAACAAAAACAAATCCATAATGGGGATGCAAATTATTTGGGGTTATGTGGTCAGAGTAATAAATATTAAACTGGAAACATCCAAAGTAAGCATAATCTGGCAAAGGCCACAACCCAAGACTAAGGCCAAAGTAATATTTCATCGTGTTAGTTGGTTAGTTTTTGAGGTTTACAACTCAGTCCTCTAACACTGCACCCCTAATTGAATTAACAAAGAGGTTAGCCCAAAAAACCTTCTATGTACTGTATAGGCAAAGGTCTTGGTAACCCTCAGAAGACTACAGGCTTCGTGCCTCTACCACAGGACCAAAATTCACACAAACCTCTGCTCTCCACACAGGTGCTTAGAGATCAGACTGGGAGGAGCAGTATCAGAGATACTGTATTTGATTCTATGGACTCAGACGTTGAAAGACCTTATCAACAGCATCACGACTGTGAAACCAATGCATGGTGTAGCAGAGGAATAGCTATAGTGTTGAAGTAAGCAACTTAGATGTAACCCTTAATATCAGCAAAGCCAAAGAGCGGATTACAGACTGATTATAGAAGCAGAAGACTGACCACAGTTCCATCTATATTAGAGGAGATGCCATTGCAAGTGTAAGCAGCTTCAAACCTCTTGGAATGATGATCACCGAGAAACTGAAGTGGGTCCATTGAATTTCTTGTCAAATAGGCTCACCAGTGGCCCTACTCTCTCAGACATCTGAGGAAAGCACACATTTCCACATATGAACTTCTACAGGTCCACTTTGGAGTCTTTACTAACTGGCTGCATCATATACTAGTATGGCACCTTTTCACATCAAGGTTGTAAAGCCGGTATAAGGTAATGAAGGTGGCACAGAATATGACTGGTGCCCACTCACTGTCTTAGAAAGGCAAACAAGTTTATTAAACCACTTGGCAATCCTGTATGGCTGCTTTTTCCTCCCAGAAATGGTGTGGCTGAAGTGCTGCAGTGCAAAGCTCTGGGATTTTTCAGTGCCCCTGAGTGGCTCACGGTCCCCAACAGTACTGAGCTTCCAAACTCTAGTCCAGTGGCTCCAATGCAAACCAGGGATGCCTCTCTGTCCTGGGAAAGTATTGCCTCTCTCCCAGTCCCGTGTGGCAAGGTTCCCGGTTGTTTGCCACTATATTATATATATATATATATCTATACTAATGAAAGGCGACTGACTGACTGACTCACTCACTCACTCACTACTAATTCTCCAACTTCCCGTGAAGATAGAAGGCTGAAATTTGGCAGGTCTCATTCCTTACAGCACTTACAAAAGTTGGGCATTTGGAAATTCTGCACATAATGGTCATAGCCGAATGTATTTTCCATATACTGTAATGTAATAGACTGCAGCACGATAGCTGTGGGAGGTGGAGTTTCGTATTAAAGCATTTAACCAATCACATTTCAGCCATCATTTGTTGCCAGGCAGAGAGGCTTTCACAATCCGTTATGCAGACACTCTAACACAGAATAAATGTCGATTAACCTGTTGCTTCAACCAATCAGATTTTTGAGTTGGTGTTAGTAGGGCCCTCTAGCAGACGTGTGGCAACGCACAGTATTCAGACCCACTGATTGGATAGAAGGCTGATATGAGGAACTCTACGAGGTACTGAACGCACGCAAACGGTCCGAGCAAAGATCGTCGCAACACATTGGCCAACTCCATGGCAGGATTCTGGACAATATTATTTGCCAGACACAGACCAGATTTCAGACCACTAAAACCTGATGTTTGTCACGCTCCTCGAGCACCAGAAGTTTTGGGAATACAAGAAAATTTCACGCATGCAGCCTTCTCCAGTTTAAACACAAGAGCCACTAACGTTTTTGATCTGTCTCGCTAAAAACAGAGCTGACTGTAATGTAGGCCATGGATGATTTTTAGTAAAATCTCCCACTGATCTCCTTGACTTGTTTCATCAGAAAAAACTGAATGAGAGCATGGGGCAGCTGTTCACATTGGTATATTTGGCGTGAGCATTCCCGATACATTACTTCTGTCAAGCGGACATTTTCAGCCCTAAAGCAATTCAAACTTATGCCAGAAATACCATTAGGGCAGGTTCAGCCTTTCAGCATTAGCTTCATGGCGATAGAAAGGGACGTTTTGATGTAACTGAAGCGCACGGATAATCTGAACGACAGAGTAATTGAACTGTTTTTGAGGAAAGAGAGGAGGATGGATTTTGTTTATAAATAATCCGAATTTTTGGTGAGTAAAATGTTGCGATTTTCCTAAATAATATTGTAAGTTTATGAGTTATTACTGATGTTTTTTATGTGATGTCGCGGCTGTGGCTACAGTAGAAAGGAACTTGTTCACTCCGGTTTGTCTATTCAATGAAGGCATTTATTGTGCTACAGGAGTTTATATATATATATATATATATTGTCACAAAACGAGACAAAGACAGAAAAGGTTTGGGGCAGCCACCCATGTAATTAGGTATCCTGGCTGCAAAGTCGTTTCTTTCATCCAAATACAGCACTGAAGTGCTTACAACAGAGTCCAAAACAAGACTGTCAGAGAAGGGAAAAGGGAAGGCTTTTAAAGGGGGAGGCAGGAAGTGAGGTCATAGATTGGGCACTGTTCATCTTTCATTGGATTAGTCCGGATGTGACATCAGGGGGCCGGAGTTGGCAAGGTCTGTCTCCATTGGCTCGGTCCAGAAGTGACGTCCAGAGAGACAGGTGGAACCTCCCGGTTAGGTCTACAGGAAGTGAGAAAGAGAGAGTTGAGTCGCTCTGCCACATCCCGGCATGGCTCAGAACTGCCTTCACTCGAGCCCTTTAGCTGCCTCCCCATGCTGGCGTGTGACAAGGCCCCCCTCAGCCCAGACCCGCCGGGTCGGGCGACCCTAACCGAGAGGTCGTGAACCCGAGAGAGAGCATCAGCGTTGGCATGGAGAGCACCCCGACGATGAACGAGCGAGAACTTGTACGGCTGCAGGTCAAGAAACCACCGGGTGACCCGCGGATTCGACTCCTTGTGCAGGGCCATCCACTGTAGAGGTGCATGGTCCGTGATAAGTGAACTCACGGCCCAACAGGTAGTACCTCAGCTGAGTGATCGCCCATTAATCGCCAGACTCCCTCTCCACCGCCGCATACCTGGTCTCCCGTCCAACAGTTTCCGGCTCAGGAACATGACGGGTGTTCACACCATCGCATACTTTGGCTCAGCACGGCTCCCAGGCCCGTGTCCGAAGCGTCCGCCTGGAGGATGAAAGGCAAAAGAAAAGTTAGGTGCCATCAAAATAGGTGCGGACGTAAGGGCCTTCTTCGTCACCAAATGCAGTGTCTGTTTTGCAGTCCATACCACAATGTTGGGCCTCTTTGTTAAATCGGTCAGGCCGCCTCAAACCGGTACAAACCGCGTAGTACTCGCTAACCCGAAAGGCTTGGACCTGCCGCTTGGTTCGTGACGGGGCCATTTCAGAATGGCATCAATTTTGAGCACTGTGGCCTTACGGTACTCGACCCACCAGGTAGCCTAAATATTTGGCCTCGCTTAATCCAAAGAAACATTTCTTGGGATTAATCCGACCGCCTCACCAAGTGTCCGAATACAGCTGGACATGCTGTAGGTGTTCCTTCCATGTGCTGGAATAGATGACCACGTCATCTAGGTAGGCAGCACTGTATGAGTTATGAGGCGAAGCACTTTGTCCACCAGCAGCCGAAAGGTTGCTGGAGCCCGTAACCCAAATGGAAGGACACGATACTGCCAGTGTCCGCTAGGGTACTAAACGCGTTTTTCCTTCAGGAGTCCGTTAAAGGAACCTGCCAGTACCCTTTTGTCATGTCAAGTGTGGTCAGATATTGAGCCTGTCCAAGCTCTCGAGGGAGGTCAGTCCACGCTGCGGCATTGGATAGGCGTCAAATTGGGAGACCTGGTTGCCGACGGAAGTCATTGCAGAACCTCCAACTCCGCCAGGCTTACCGACGAGCACAATGGGGCTGGACCAGGACTATAACTTTCCTCAATTACACCTAGTTCCAGCATCGCTTGATCTCAAGCTCCACTTCAGCCTTTTTGCCTCGGAAGACGCATCGGCGTTCTCGGACAACAACTCCGGCTCTGTCACAATGTTGTGCTCAATCAGAGAGGTCCTTCCGGGTGTTCACCGACTACCCTCTCGAACGGTCCGGATAACTGTTTCCAGCTCCTGCCGTGCCTGGGTCCAAGTCTGTGCCAAAGTTAAGGTCGGTGTGTGTGAGCGAAGAGTGAGCGGGCTGGCGGAGGAGGGATCGGGGTCCCTGTCCTTCCACCGGTTTCAGCAGGTTCACATGATAAACCCGCTCCTTTGGCCACATTGGGTTGACTCACCAAATAGTCGACCAGTCCCTTCCTCTCTTAACTTCAGAGGGGGCCCTGCCAGTGGGAAGCAACTTAGAGTGGGAGGTAGGCACTAGGACCATGACCGATCTCCGGCGGAACTCCCAAGAGACGTGCAGCGGTTGTAGTAGCGAACCTGTGCTGCTTGAGCCTCCTCCATGTGACTTTTAAGGACAGGCCGAATCTTTCCAAATCTATCGCAGAACTGCGCGATATACTCCAGTATGTTAGTGGTGGGAAGAGCCTCTTCTCCCAGCCTTTTTCAAAATATCCAATATGCCCCGAGGTTGTCGCCCATACAGTAGTTCAAAGGGGAGAACCCGGGGAGGCTTGTGGGACTTCCGATAGGCAAAAGGACGAGGGGAGGAGCTGATCCCAGTTCCTTCCATCCTCGCTGACCACCTTACGCAGCATTTGCTTGAGAGTTTGATTAAACCTCTCTACTAATCCGCCGGGTTTGAGGATGATACACGAGGTTTTTAAATGCTTTATTTTCAGTAACCTTGCAGTCTCCTTGAACGCCTCCGAGGTGAAGGGGGTCCCCTGGTCTGTCAAGACTTCTTTGGGGATACCCACGCCAATATCCCTAGTAATTCCCGTGCGATGGCTTAGAGGTAGCTGAGCGACGGAACAGCTTCGGGTATCGTGTAGCATAATCCACGAGGACTAAAATGTACTTGTGTCCTCGGGCTGAGGGCTCTAGAGGTCCCACCAGGTCACCCAATTCTGTGGAAGGAACGCAATCAATGGAATAGGAACAAGAGGACACGGTCCCTCCTAGGAATCTGTCGCAGTTGACACTCCGGCAGGAAGCGCAAAGCCTATAACCTCCTCTAATTCCTGGCCAGTAAACCGAGCTTGACCGCTCCAAGATTTTTTTCGGTGCCCAGGTGGCCACCTAGGAGGTGGGCGGCTAGCTCAGAGACCTGCCCGGAAGGTACGCGCACTAGAGCAGCCTCGCTCTGCCCGTCATGCATTGCTACACGGTAAAGGAGGTCATTATCTAGCACAAAGTAGGGGCCCTGTGGCATCGACTGACTAGTGCGCTGGCCATTGACAAGGACCACTGCATTTTTACAAACTTCAGGAGTCAGCATTCCATTGCTCCCTTTTGAAAGAAGCCGCGCTTTTTAAATTGAAACCGCAACACGGAGAGAGGTCAGCGCCGACCTCAATGGGCGTGGTTTCTCCCGCCTCCGGGCTAAGTGGATGACGGTAGTCACACGCGGAGTTGCACGCACCCAGGACGGCTGCTTCATCTCTCTGCCGCTGATTACACGGGCGGAGGCAGCTTGAGACGGTTCATCTCCGCCCATAACGAGGCCCAACTTAACTCCCGGAGTGGTATGTGTCTCACCGCTTAATTTCAGACCAGTCCCGCCCCAGTATCACCGGTGTGGAGGATCAGGAAGGATTGCCACGGTTACTTTCTGGACTGACCCCTCCGTAGCTAATGACACAGCGGCGGTCCTGTACCAGCGGGTTTCCCGTGGACACAGGTTATACTGGTCTTGAATTTTAGCCATTGTCGCGGTAGCACAAAACGGCGGCAACAATGGAAATGTGTGCCGGAATCGAGCAAGCGGAAGTTTTAAATCCGATAACGATCACCACGCCTGTATGCGGACCGCCAACGGGTTTGTCAGAGCACACAAGCCCTCCTCCCTCCACCTGCATTCCTCCCTCCTCCAAGCGGTTTATGCGTCGCCGCGCCGCTACGCCAATACAAGCTCGGCTGTACAGGAGGGGCTAGGTCTTGGGACGATCCGCTGAGTTTGACAGAAGGACGGTTCTGCTCTCCCAGAGTGTGAGGCCGCCTCTGTGTTTCCAGAAGCTCTATGAGCCCTGACATAACCGTAAACTGCACGCCCCAGACCGGCTGGGTGAAGCCCTGGGAAGTGCTCAGGAGCAGATAGCAAGCTACCTGCTCAATTACCTGGTAGGGCTTGTTTTTAAGGGCCGTAGCCACTGCCATACCTTTGCCCATAGGACCAGGCTTGTACTGGTCGGCCTCTCAGGGTCCAACCTCCACTTCGTTATTTCACCACCTGCCAGTCTGGGGCACCCCTAGGTGGTAAATGGGGCTGTGGTTTCACTGGGGGCAGGCACTCTCCCCAAGAGAGCATACTGAGTCCCTCTCGTCCTCCCTCCAGGGCAGCCCATTGTGAGCCCCACCCGCACACTCCCTGGCTCTCTAGATGGCCTAGGTTCTGCGTGCTGGGAGCGGAGCCACTGGTCTCGCCGAACCACGGGCACCCTCCCGCCTGAATACCTGGCCCTGCACGCCTCCCACCTGGGTGTTTTGCAGGTCCTGTCCCTTCTCTTCTGGGACTTCTCCATCCTGCCGACTACGCCACTGTCACAAATGAGACAAAGACAGAAAAGGTTTGGGGCAGCCACCCATGTAATTTGGTATCCTGGCTGCAACGCTGTCTTTTTTCAAATACCAGCACTGAAGTGCTTACAACAGAGTCCAAAACAAGACTGTCAGAGAAGGGAAAGGGAAGGCTTTTAAAGGGGAGGCAGGAAGTGAGGTCATAGGATTGGGCACGGTTCATCTTTCATTGGATTAGTCCCGGATGTGACATCAGGGGCCGAGTGGCAAGGTCTGTCTCCATTGGCTCGGTCCCAGAAGTGACGCCCAGAGAGACAGGTGGAACCTCCCGGGTTAGGTCTACAGGGAAGTGAGAAAGAGAGTTAGTGCGCTCTGCCACATCCCGGCATGGCTCAGAACTGCCTTCACTCGAGCCCTTTAGCTGCCTCCCATGCCGGGGTGACAATATATATATCTATATAATATATATACAATACATATATATATATATATATCTCTAGCACTGATGTCCGAGGTTTGATTCCCCACAGGGGGTGCAGTGAGTGTGTACGCCTGATAAGCCCAGAATTAGGGCAAAACACGTCGCTGATTGTTTGCATTATTTGACAGTAAAACTATTTCAATATATTCAATATATATAAATCAGCGCTTCCCGATTCATTTTACCCTTGCACTGCGCTGATCACTGTAATCGGTGTACCAGGAAATCATGCATTGACAAAAGTTCCCCTTTGGTTGTAATGCAAAGTGTGATTAAATGCATTATTTTTAACACGTTATGGAGTGCATGCATCAAAGCTTCTCAGCTGTGCTTGTGCTAAGAAACGAAAGATTTTAAAAATAAAGTAACACGATTGTCAATGTAAACTTTTCTAAGTAGTGCCTGGAGGATTCAGTGTGGAGAAACTCTAGAGACAGCGCGTGTATTAACTTGTGGATTTTCTGTGAGTATTTGGTGGCAGTGTGGACAAGTTGCTTCAAAGACAGGCTAGATACGGAGCTCAGCTTAGAGCGAAATTAGGTAAATGGGAGGGGAGATAATGACGGACTCCCCACCACCTTAACTATCAATCCCTCACAGTCTCTAAATTTGCATAAGCACACCCATTCACCTGCAATTTTAACTTAGTTACAAAGTGATCAAAACTCTGCTTATATCCTGTGTCCTCTCCTTAAACTTGTATCCCGTGATACCCGTGGGCATGAGAACGCCAGCGCAGCCTGTCTATGAACTTAATTTAAAGTTTAGGTTTACACCTTGCTTTCTTTCCGAAGTAGCAGCACTCATGAATATGGTAGTATGTGTCACTCGCTCGCTTCTTATTGTTTCGCTGCCTTCTCAATTATATAATGCATGTTTTCTTCAGCACTTTTGGAGGTCTTCCTGGTTTTCACGCTTCGCTGACAGTCAGTTCACGTGATCACGTGGGAGGCGTGATGATGTCACAGAAACTCCGCCCCCACAGCTTCAGCTCAACTCCTATGAGTTACTGGGATTTTCACGCACAACCATTTCTAGAGTTTACAAAGAATGGTGCAAAAGGGAAAATCCCAGTAACTGGAGCAGATTTGAAATACTCAGACCGCCCGCTGGCACCAACAACCATGCCACGCTCCAAATTGCTTAAATCACCTTCTTCCCATTCTGACATTCAGTTTGGAGTTCAGGAGATTGTCTTGACCAGGACCACACCACTAAATGCATTGAAGCAACTGCCATGTGATTGGTGGATTAGATAATTGGATTAATTAGAAATTGAACAGGTGTTCCTAATAATCTTTAGGTGAGTGTATATATATGTAGATATATAGATATATATAGATATAGAGTACCTGTATATATATAAGCGAAGGTCTGTGATACGGTTTGCATATTTGCAGCTGGAGATCCACAAAGGATCAGCCCTGCCAGAGGCCTTCATTGGAAGATAATGCTTAGACTTACAAGAATCAAAGGCAATATATAGCAAAATTAGGTGGGGGCTAGATCAGTGTGTTAGGGGTTATAGGTCATAAAGTTTTATTTATTATGAACATGTTCTTCTTAAGTTTGCATATGCTGACTCTGATGAAGGCCCCTGGCAGGGGAAAGAGGGTGCAGTGAGTGTACGCCTGATGAGCTCAGGAATGGATGAAACACGGGTCGTGTACTCTTGTAAAACTATTCAACGCTTCTACGATCTGCTTCGCGCAAACCGAAGAGGCACCGTGACGGATTTTGCCGATTGCAGACAAACCACAAGCGTACCTGGTAGGTAACACACCATACAATCAGATTGTGATTCAGACTACAAATGCATATATGATGAGACATAAACTTAGAATTTTATTGTACTATGTACACTATGCATTATGTATACAAAATAATTACAATATATATTCACGTATAAGTCGGATCTGAAACCGAAAAATCAATCATAAAATTAGACCCTAACTTCTACACCGCTCAAAAATGCACGCTTACATTTTTTTATACATCTTCTTGCCTCCTCCAATCTCACACCAGTTTCTCAGACACATCAATTTGTTGCAGCACCGTTACCAATTTCTTTTGCCACTTGAACGACATTTAATTTAAAACCAGCTTCATATTTTCTTGTGATTGAACACTCCATTGTAAATAAGGGATGCTCATAGGATAACGGTGTACGAGGGTGTGAGATACAAAACACAAATCAGTGCAATCGCACTGGAATAGTTCAGGGTTACCGCGGTGCCAGTGTAGGCTAACAATAGAGACAGAGAGAAGTTAGGAGCACACGCTGATACAGCGATCGCACTCCACACAGAAAAAAATAGCATGTGCTCTGTGGTTACTCTCCAGGTGGTCTTAGCATATCATAATCTCTTGAACCAATAGCATGAGTTTTCCGCATTCGACTTATACAACCGACATTATAAAATACCAGAAATTATACGATAAAATCAAGTCCCGATTTATCCACGGAGAACTTATCCACAAGTATATACGTAACTGCAACCTGATCAACGCTTGATTGGCTAGACATAAGACATCTATACCGCTTCACTACAGAAAATGCTGATGTTCCTAAGGCAGTGCAGATGTATTATTCTGAGTGCACAGTCCTGGGTCATGATTAGCTCTGGAGTAAGGGTCAGAGCTAAAAGGGCGTGATGGAGTCACTAGATCATAATGTTGTGTTGGATTAACTCCTCCTGTAGGAAACCCTAAAAGCACAGGAACTACCCCAAGGGAGGGTTGTGAACTCTTTATGCTTCAGAGCCTTTTAGTCTTCACTGTTTAGTTCTTTCATACAAAGAAGAAATCCAATACAGTTTTAACTTGTGAGAGGAAGAGCGCTGAGAGAAGACAGCAGGAGCGAAAGCTGATGCATTTGAGTGGGAGGCATCTTAGTTTAGTGTGTATCTAAACTCACGAGTCACTAAAATAAAGAAAAGATGAAGACCAGTAATTTTGTTTTAATGGAAAATATATATTTTTTCACAGTTGAGTGTTTTCATAACTTTATTAAAACATAATTCAAGCTTTTCTTTTACTACGCTGTATATGCAGCTCACAAAGGTGGTTGCTATTACATTTCATGTGCATACTACAGCAGTAAATATTGCAGCATTACAGCAATGGTAACAAAGAATTCAGACTTGGATTTTCAAACAGTAATTATACACAAATAGTGATGAAAACAGAAAAAACAATGGATGAAGAATCATTAATGCAACCTGATATTGTCACTGGTCTTCACTTTTGTCAGCAGAAAAATGGATGTATGTTTACTACACCACGCTTCTCTGTGGTTCGGTTATTTGGTGGAAGGAGAAAATAACTTCCAAGAAGGACTGTCCCACCCAGTCTCCTCTTTGAAAAGGAAAATTAAAAAGAGAGAGAAGGACGCACCCAAACAATGTTGATAGTCCTGAAGACAGTGAAGGTGCAGGCCCATGACTTGGTAAGTTAATCCAGGTAATTTGGGTAAAGACACGGCCACTAGATCCTGGATGGCCTTTAATCAAAATGTTCTAATGTTTACTAAAACATAACACTGTATTAGGTATAAATTTGTATTTAAAAATAAAATCTAACATCAATTGGCAAAACAACTGTTTGATTTGCTGAGGCACTTTATACTGGAAAGAAAAATAAAAGAATTAGCAACCTGCTATATACTGAAAAGCAAAACTCACACTGTGCTGACTCTCAATTCTTCATCTTGTTGCAAGGCCTGCAGGGCTCGAATGGAGTCTCCAATTCCCCACTGAGTTCTCAGCTGCTCTGTTCCTGGTCCTTCAAGCCAGTTTACAACCTAGCAAAGTAATAGACCATGCAACAGTTAAATGGTATAATAAAAATGTGTGTGAATAAAACAGAGTATTTAAAAAGCAGAACCAACAAGCAAGGTTCATTGAAACGTGATATTTTATACTTCACATGTCTTTCATATGATTCTAAACCTATTTGGAGTGCACTTTAAATATGAACATTTCTTTGCCATACCTAATAAAACCTTTAGCACCTAAATAAATAAAGCAATTCAGCCTGTTTGTGTTTATATGTACAGTATATAATCATAAATATACTGTATTCTACATATACAAAATGCTAAGGATGTCTCCGTCATGCAGTTACTCATAAACCACTATGGCTAGAACCTTCATTTTGGTCTTAATCAATTGTTTATGATCTGTTACATGTCAGTGAAACAAGAAACTTGGGTAGCATCAACCATTGCAAAATCACTGGGGTTTGCTTGCTTCTTATGGTAAACTGCTTGATAGGGTGACACAGCTAAAACAACATTTATTTATATAGCACATTTCATACAAACAGTAGCTCAAAGTGCTTTACATAATAAAGAACAGAAAAATAAAAGACAAAATACCAAAATAAAATAAGTCAACATTAATTAACATAGAAAAAGAGTGAGGTTCAATGGCCAAGGGGGACAGAAAAAACAAAAAAAAAACTCCAGATGGCTGGAGAAAAAAATAAAATCTGTAGGGATTCCAGACCATGAGACTGCCCAGTCCCCTCTGAAAGGAAAAGAACTGTGGCAAAAGCTGCTGAGCATTAAGCGCATTGCTCAGGCCTCTCATAGGAAGAGGAAGAAATGACACTCAGCAGATGGCATGCAAGTGCAGGATACAGAATGCATGCGTGTCTAGACGAACAAACGGCCACCCAAACTGTCCACTGATTGTGTTCACACAGTAAAGTGAGCTTTAGGATTGCAAAATACAGTGCTAACAATATAATGGCATGAAAAAGAAGTCAAGCAGGGACATCTACAAAGTGTCAGCAAATAAGGGAAGGTGCTTCACTGACAAAGATTAGAAACAATAACAAGAAATGACACTGAGGTAAGAGTAAGCCTGAGCACTAAAACTACCAAGTAGCTGGCTTCATTGCAAGCTAGAGATACTCAGCATTATACAGAATGCAAGAACTGCAACAGCAGGAAAATGCATGCCGACAAACAAAGAGAGGATCAAATACTAACAACTTCTACCCACAGGCAACACTGCTTTTACATCCTTGATTCAATGTCTGGATGAAGAGCACTACATGGGAGAGTTCGAATGGCGCTCACTCTGGGGTAGTATTATTTTCAGGATGAAAACTAAAGAATGTGCTACCAAAATAGAAATGTTCATCTTGCAAAGGTGGGTAGTGAATCGCCCACCACTGCCCCCATTCAACAGGCAGCCACCCTACAATGCTACCCCCTAGCTCATTTACCTCAATGGCCTCCATTCAGCCAGAACCGGTTCACGCTTGGCATTACCAGATGCGACCGAGAACGAGCAGGTCAGCCGGTGGAGGTGGGCGGGCAATGAAACACCCTCCTCCACTCCATCCAGCCTGTGTCCAGTTAGGATCAGTAGCTGCGGCGTGTAGCGGGCGGGAGCTAACTGCCCCATCAAGCCTCTGTCCAGCACACATGTGATAGCTGTGGCCCGTAGCTATGGACCACGGTCACCGATTGCCGGGAGCTGCTCAAGGGACACTACACTGCGCCGAAACATGATGCCCCCTCCAGCCACCGCTGCAGCGCCCAGGCAAGATGACAGAGCAGCAGTTACTGGGCGATGAGTGGGCGGCCTTGTTCGAAGTCCGTAGGGTCGGATGTCCATAACCTGGGGACTACCTGTACTCCACGATTTATAATCCAAGCAGCCAAATTAAGGTGGTTCAGACATTTGATAAATCCTGGACGCCTCCCTATGGAGGTTTTATGGGCATGACCACAAGGAAGAGACCCCAGGAAGACCCAGGGCTCACTAGGTAGATCATCATCTCCCAGATGGTCTTAGAACACCTTGGGATCCCACAGCATGAGTTGGCAAGTGGGGCTGGGAAAGGACATTTAGGCCTCACTGCTAAGACTGTTCCCCTGTGACCCGGTTCCAGATAAGTGGTGGAAAATGAATGAGTGAATGAATGGAAAGGCCAATGACCACATTTATATAAGTAGTGTGATTAGTAAAGAAATACTGCAAATATTTCAGTGTTCTGTTTTGTTAGGCCTGTATATTTTTACATTAAGTACTTTATTTGTTTTGGTAGTTATTGATTAAAATAACGTGAACTTCATGCATTATTTTGTGTTTGTATTTTTCATGTCATGTGGTCTAATTTTTTCCAGTACGACATTTCTTTGTTTACTTCCACAGTTCCCTACATGTGACTACATTTTCACTGCCCTTTATGTTAGAGGCAGAGGTTTGTGTTCCACTACTATCGATATGTGCATTATGTTCCTCTAAATGTACGCGACTTTAATGCCAATGTGGTACTTTATCACCCACTTTGATGAGAAGACATGAAGCTAAACTTGAAGAGTTTCCATAAATGATGAAGTTATAAAACTGCCTACACAGTACTGGTTTCATGATTGCTCCGGATATAATTTCCCAGTCTATGGTGGCTGACGGAGGTGCATCTTGGCTGGTACAAGCATGACGTATCTTTATATATAATACGCACGGTAGCTGTCCATTTGTCTCTCCAGGATTTTAAATCACTTGTCACTCACAAGCCATTTGACCGACTGACCTGACATTTGGTACACATATACTATGTGACGTCTACAGTCCGCCAGGGTGATGATTGACCTCAAGGTTAATCCTTTTTTTTTTTTTTTAAAGAATCAACTCTCGCCAGCAGCCAGTAGGGCGGCACATGCATATGGGTGCCATTCTCATTCCTAACACTTCGCAGTCACTTCCCCTACCTCTTCATATCTTAAATCATACTTGAGGCAGAATGAAGACTTAACTGCCAGCTTAAGTGAGAAATTAAAGAAAATGTACAGTGGTACTTCGGTATGCGTCCGCTTTGGAATAAGTCAATTTGGTATACGCCCCTGTTTGGACGCTTGAAAAATTTTGCTTGGTATATCACCTTTGTTTGGAATACACTCACGTGCTAGAACACCGCACGCTACCCATGTTTACCTCTCTTGATACAAAGCTCAACTGTCCACGAGCGTCATCGCCAGTTGCTAGCATTCAGTGAACAACCCGTGCTATAACTCTATGTGAATTTTCAAGTGATTTTGTGTTTTATCGCATACATTTGAATTGATTAGAAAAGTATGAAGGTGGCATGCGTATCCGGGACTTGGCTGCTGCATACCATATGCCAAGAACGACAGTATCTACGATTGTGAAAAACAAACACGTTATTAAAAAGTAAAGGGAGGTTAAATTTTCATTTAACAACGGTATCTACATTGTGAAAAACAAAGACGCATTAAAAAGTAAAGTGAGGTTAAATTTTCATTTATTTCATCTAATTGCTTTGTATTTATATATTTTTAGTAATAAGCAGTGTTTTAAATTATTTTATACAACCCATCAATGTATAATATGTCAATAACAATAGGATTTATTTTCATGGGAACGGATTAATCATTTTCCTATATTTCTTATGAGAAAAAGTTGTTTGGTACACGCCTTGTTTGGTATAAGTCCAAGGATCTGGAACGGATTAAGGATGTATACAGAGGTACCACTGTACTAAGTAATTGCAACACAAACACGGACTTAGTCAGTTTTAACGAAAAGATAACAACGAAGAAGGGAAGAAGCGGGCCGCTAGAGTGGGGAAAAGATGAGCTGCTCAGAAGCAAACAAATGCTAAACGTACAGAGAAGGAGTCTGAAAACTATAAGCTAGCGTATTCACTGCACGTATCATGCAGTGCCGTTATTGGTTGCTATAGATAAATCCACGCTGAGAAACAAAATTGCTGAGGCAACTTTTGAGGAGCTTGTGAGTAGAAACCTACATTACATTTAGAAAGAAATGTTCTCTTCAGACAAACTTAACAAAAAGCAGATGTTTTGTTTCTTTGAAAAGAGGATCTTGCTTTGAGTTGGTCTCTTTATATCTGAGAAACATTATAAAGTATTCAGGATATAGGGCTCACATACCTCAGCAGACATGAAGTGCATACGTTTTACTTAAAAGTTATTTTGAGTAACTCAAATCTTTTTTATTTATTTTTTAAGCTCATATCCAATATTTTTACTCGACTGCTCCAGTTTCCTGAGTTATGCAAATCCAACATTGCGTGAATAGATATCCATTATGAATACCACATGCGATAAGTAATCAAAGTCAAGTCATCAGACAGAGGGATAAATTGGCTTTTACTATAAGGTGAATGAGTACCAACAGTTTACTGGTGCTTTGGTATTCGACATTGGTTTTTGTGAGGTGCAGCTGCGAAAACAGCTCATGATGACAAGAAAATGAAAAATGCAGCTCTTGTTTTGACAGTAGTCGCCACTGTCAGATCTGTGCAGAAGCAGAAAGGAGTCAGCAGTGGTGGGGTGTGAAACAGTAATTTGACAACTTTAGGACATCAGGAGGGACATTTGCTAACTATGACAACACAGTCTGCCAGAGTCTCTCTGAAAAATAGGTTTCCTGAGGTTTATCATTTCCTTCAGAAAATGTTTAGCAGTTGGGCTGTACTGGCTGGCAACAGTCACCCCAAATACTTATCATGTCTGCCACCTTGCTTGCTTTCTACTGGCATGCTGAGTCAGTACTGCAATATGTGACATGCAGAATGTCATAAATACATGTACATAAATAGTTAAATAAAATAGTGTAAAGATACTTCTGTTTCAAGCCTTCAAATGTAGGTCCCATCCAAGCAGCACGTTGCTGTACTGGATTTCATACAACATACAAAGTGGTCTAAATCCAGTTAGAGAAGTTCAAATTTTAGCTGTTCACAATTGATTTAATTATAGTTTCTTATGGATGTTGTCATTTTGAGATCAGGATCATTTTGGGAGTGTGTGGTCATCCTACATACCACTGCGACAGTACTGAGTTCAGTGCTGTGGACTTACTGGTAATCGGTGATTATGGGGACAAAGTAAGACATAGCATGTTGTCACGGTTATGAGTTTCTTTAGTTCACCTTGATTTTTTTTTTTTTTGATTTTATTAAAACCACGTATCATTCCATACAAATAAATCAATTTTTACAAACATAAGACTGAAAACAAGTCAACCCCACCCCTGAGAAAGAGAGCTAAGTCAGCAGAGTAAAACTTAAAGCTAGTAAAAATAAGTAAACAGATGAATTAATAAGTGATAATAATGATAAATGGAGAAATCCTCAGTGCTAAAATGTTGTTGATGGATCCTGCTAGGTTCTGAAAAAGTTCTGCACAGACCCCAAGTGAGAATTTGATTTTTCCCAGTTTCAAATAGTAGATAACATCAGTTACCCGCTGACTTAGAATAGGAGAGTTAGACTTATCTTGCTCAACTGGAAGAGTCCTATGTGCCAATAGTGTAGTAAAGGCAATTACAGTTTGTTTGTCCTTCTCACTTTAAGCCCCTCTGTGCACCCACCAGACACAGCTGTTACTGGGTTAAGAGGGGCTGTGACCCAAGGCTGTCTGAGAGGCATTTAAAGATTTTGGTCCAGAATGATGTTAATTTGGTGGATTTTGTCCTGGTAACATTTTGGACAATTTTAAGCAAAACAGTTGAACAATTGTATGCTTTGCAAATATGGAGCTCGAGTGGATTCTCTGCATTTCTACTTTCCACTCCTCTTCTGAAATATTGAGTAGAGATCCTTTTCCCACAGTCCTCTTGGATCTTTGAAAGGAGGGACTGTAAAATAATTTTATATATTACAGAAATGCTGTCTGAGTCCTCAAGACTAATCAATATTTTTCCGCATAGAGGTTGGTGAGAGGGAGGAAAACTGGTCAGGTTCTGTTTAACAAAGTTTCTGATTTGAAGGTAGTGAAAGAAATGTGTTGCTGGTAAGTTAAATTTGGAACGTAACTGTTCATAGGATGCAGAAAACGTTGTCTATGTACAGATCTCTCAGTGATTTAATCTCAAATGTTTTCCAGACATTAAAAACTGCATATGTTTGATAGGGTGGGAAAAGGTGGTTCTCGTGCAGAGGTGCCACTTATAAAAGATTCTTTATCTTAAAATGCTTCCTACATTGGTTCCATATTCTCAGTGAGTGAAGCACATTTGGGTTGTTAGTATATTGGCGATAACTTGCATTTACTGGAGTACAAAGCAAGGAATATAAAGAAGTACTGCAGATTTTATTTCTATTGGACCAAGCCTGTGTATGTCCATTGTGGGGTACAGCCGGACACAGACAGGCAGACATGTTCTTTTTCCACACACGTGTTTATTTACAATCCTAATTTACAAATAAAGTGCGAAACCCAGTGCCGCAGCACTAATCACCCCTTCAAGTCCTGGCACACCGACAATGCCTTGCTCAGTCCTCAGACCGCCTCCCCTCTCCTCCGAGCTCCAGCCACTTCCACTCGACTCTTGCTCGACTGGAGAGAGGCCCCTTTATGTACACCCGGATGGGCTCCAGGTGCTTCCTGAGGAGCTTCCGCCGACACACCCCCGTGTGGCGGAAGCACCAACTGTGTAGCGAAGTCCTCCAGGTGTTGCTGCTCCTCTTCCCCCCAGCACTTCCTGGTGTCTTCAGGCACCGGGGCACCATCTGGCAGTGGCCACGGGCCCCTACAGGGTTGTGCTTCAAGCCCCTTACCCGAGGCCACCAACAAAACCAAGGCGGTTGCCCCTGGGTCGGGAGTAGGCACCAGTCCTCCTCCGGTCCCTTGAGGCATCCGGCTAGGCTCCACCCCAGCCACCCATGACACCATCTATTTATGTCCATGTCAAGGTTTTAATAGCTTGTATATTTGCTGCCCAGTAATAAAACTGAAAGTTAGGTAGAGCCATGCGCTTTCCATTTTAGGTCCCTGTAGGGTTGCCCTTTAGATATGTGAATGTTTTGAATTCCAAATAAATGAGGTTATGGTTGAATCTAATCTTAAAAAAATTTTTTATTGATTTATATTGGAATGTGTTGAAATAAAAAGAAGCTTAGGAAGGATATTCATCTTAACAATGTTAATTCTTCCAGCTAAAGTGAGATGGAGGTTGACCATCTATGCAAGTCTTGCTTAATTTTTCCATACATAGAGCGAAAGTTCACCTTGATTTTTGACCTTTCTTAGAGTTTTGGCTCTGACAATTTCTTATTTTTGACTTCACCGTTAAAAACATAGTATTTAGACTATGACACTGTGTTTAGTTCTTTATTCATTTGTCTGCCACACTATGTTAACTTGACAGAACACTCATTTGTTGTTGCATGGTAAGATGAGGCTGAGTTCCTCTCTAGTAAGAAAACTGACTTTGCAAGATCTGTAAAAGGAAATAAGGTCACTTGGTATATAGCACAGCTGTAATGTCTGTTGGAGCACCTGAAAAGAAAATGCACAGGAGTAATGGTGACATACCTGGCATGGATACCTGTGAGCAGCCCCAGGACTCTCAGCGGACAGTGTCACATCTGAGCCACTAACAATATGCAAAATGTCTTTTGCACAAATATTTCGTTTAATGATCGTGACAGCTCTTATTTGATGCTGTATTGTATATCAAGGAAGACTGACCTGGAAATTTACTGACTCCTGTATTTCACACAAAGTGTTGTTGTGAGTTCTGTGTCAAAATGTTTTTTTGGAGGATTATGCACTATAGCTCAGAATGAGTCAACAATTTAAGAATCATTTGGTTTGTTTCAGTTTAATAAGACAATATTTTACACCAGCTCTAATGGCAAGAACACAAACCTGACTTTTTTCATGTAGTTTACAAGAACTTCTCTTCACTATACTATCAGAAGTAATCAACTCTTTTGACATGATTTCTTTATTTAACTAATGAATAGTTAATCTGTTAATAATACAAACAATCTTAGAAATAGGGTTTCGCCTGATCACTAAACTACTAGCTCTATGTTCAGAAATATCAAAAAACGCCATCAATACCTGTGATCTTTCCCGTAGACCCCCATGACCCGGGAGTTGGGATATAGCGGTTGAATAATGGATGGATAACAGCTTTGCATTGCCTTCAACAAAATTTTCCACGGATTTGCTTAACTTGCTTGTGAGGCCCAATTTATGGTTTCTCATGTTTGGATAACCAAAAAAAAAAAAATGATCATGGAATAAATGCTGCTAAAAGTATCTTTGCGTGACATTTCAATATTGTGGGCTAAGCGTCTATCACAGTTTACCGGCGCCCTTTAAGAGACAGCTGTGATCCTCATTGTACCTGCATGACTTTCTGTTGGATCTCCTCCAGCTGGGTGCGTTTGCTGCGCTGTCTGCACACCTCTTGGTACCAGTATACTGCTCACGAAGAGAATCAAGTAGCTTCATGACCTGCGTGTGCCAAAAGCTCATCATCCATCGGAGACCACGAGACACCACCCTCTGACCCATTGAAGGCCGTTGCTGAAGCTCAGAAAGCAGCTCATGGCCTTTTTTTAAAGAAAATCAAGAAATAATAGTTTAATTTATAAAATTCAGTTTATAATTAATTTATATAGTTTAAATTTATAAATGTCTGGTATAATCTGGCAACTAGTCACATACTGTATGAACAGAAAAAGCAATCTCTATATGTGCCTTTAAATCAAGCTAAAAAGAAGTCGGGAAAGATACAAATACCAAAATACTACTATAAATACATATGTTTTAAAAAGATAAATGCTGTTTAAAAGCATTAAAATAGATGATAAGTTAAGTAGAGACTGAAAAACAGTCTGACCTTTTAATAGTGGATTAAGTTTTGGATCAGGAAATGAAAAAGAGTTTAAAAAGGGATTACATTTAATTTTATTTAAAACACTTGAGTACTTCATGTATGAAAAATGTGCACGAATAAAATAACTATTGTTGTTGTTACTGTCAATACGGAGTCCAGTGAAATTCTTACTTTTATGTGCTAGTCCTGGTGGGGAAAAAATCTTCACTGTGGACTGTTTATATTAAATTTTTATTATTTTGCTCAAACGCATCGGATGAAATTAAATTTACAGGACTTCAGTTACACGATAGAACCTTTCTTGTACATTAATGTGGTTGTACTAATAATTATCATTTGTTCCAGTTGGTTTCTTTTCCAGTTATTTTTATGACCAGGAATGGAAATAAATACAGATGTGACAGAACCTTTTTTGGGATTCACTTGTAGCAGCTGCACACAGGGTTTTATTTTTTGTACATGTTCCTGTTGAGTGATTTTTTTAAAACGAAACAAAAATCACTACTGTAGTCCTGATTCCTGTTTATAAATTGGGGTCTGTGTCTTTAAACAGTTTTGCACGGATGTGGAGGTGATGTTGGATTTAAGTTATCATGCACAGTTTGATTTATTAAAACACTTAACAGAAAACTTGACAGGCTTTCAAATCATTTTGATGATATCCTTGAAAGGAAAAAAATCTACAAATGAGAGCCTTACACTGCAGAAAAAAGCCATAAAATTAAAAAGGTCTGAGACTGGAAAAGGATTGTGGAGATGCGGGTTCTACTCCATGCTCCCATCCAGCTTCTGGGAGCTCTTTAACCACACCATCAGTAATGTCACCAATGAGGGTGGACAGTGAGGCACAATAAACAAGGGATGGTGCCAAATGTGCAAAGTGCTTTTTATTTTAAAAATCAACAAAACAAAAAAAGTGTCCAACTAAAGTGCAGTGCATCAAAGTTCCATACTGTAAATAAATAAAACCAAAAAGCAGTGAACTGGTGGAGGGTTTAAAAACCAATAAAAAAATCCTTTTCAAAGTGAGGTTAAAACAATGGCTGGACGCAGTCTTTAAAAATAAAGACCGGTGCCTTCTTTACTGGTGACTCTTGCTTCTCCCATCCAGACTATGCACCAGGGGGGTCACCCTACATGCAGCTGAGCTTCACCCTGTACTGGTCTGGTGGCCCTTTTCCCATCCCTGGTTCGTTCTGCTCACCCAGATCAAGACTTGCAAATTACACCAGGACGCCACGCCGGGCTTTCACTTTCCCAAGTCCCAACTCCCCACGCAAACCTTCCTCCGTCACTCCTGCTCCAAACAAGCGCCAGCAGGAGCAACCATTAACGCCGCCTCGGGTGCCTGCCAACACCCCACTTGCTGCCTCCCCCCGCTGCCTCAAATCAGGGTGAGCCTGCTCGCCACAGCCTGCACCAGCTTTCTCCTTCCTGCTTCCTTCTCCATCAACTTCCCTTCATTTTTTCTCATCCTTCCTTTTCCTCTTAGCCACTCGCCCCTGATATTATTTATCAAGGGCACATGGATAGTTAGGCAATTACAGCTCCCAGAATCAATACGGATGCAGACCCACCTCATCTGTGCACTTAAGTGAGGACCGCCGCATCACAAGATTCACCTGGGAACCTCCCAGCCACCACCACACCCCTCTCAAAGCCACGAGTGTGGTGAAAATTTTTATTTAAAAGTGGCCTTTTGACTTGAGCTGTTGACCTGCTACACCACAAGGATTGGTTTCTAAGTAAGCAAGGTTTGGGAAAATAAAAACCCTTTTAGTATTGTGGCTCTCCAGGATCAACATTGCTACCCCTGGTCTATGGAAAAAAGAGTATAAAGTATACAATGGTTTGAATACTACCTGGCAGGTAGAAACTTTGTTAGTTGTGGTAATATACTTCAGAGGAACATGATATTCTATATGGTGTTCCACAGGCTCTATCCTGTGTCTGTGCTCTTTTCAATTTACATGCTTCCATTAGGTCAGATTATCTTGGGGCATAATATGAGTTATCACATTAGCTGATACATTAGTGTGCATGTATTCAGTAGCACCTGATGACCCCGACTCTGTTGATTCACTAACACAATGTCTCACTTTGTGTTCCGAATGGATGAGTAGTAATTTTCAAACAAAGAAAGAGAAACTAAAATTCTAGTGATTGCAGTAATGGATATAATGAGGTTATTAGAAATAAACTTGATGTATTGGGATTAAAAGTCAAGACTGAGGTAAAGAATTTAGGGTAACTGTTGACTATGACCTGAATTTTAAATCACATATTAATCAGATCACTAGGACAGCATTTTTTCACTAAGAAATAGCAAAAGTTAGACCTCTTATATCATTGAAAGATGCTGAGAAATTAGGTGACGCTTTTGTCAGCACAGATTACTGTGACGACTCCTCTCAGGACCACCCAAAAGAAACATCAATCGATTGCAACAAGTGCAGAATGCAGCTGCTAGAATCCTAACTAGAAAAGAAAATTGAGCACTCTCTCCAGTTTTGATGTCACTGCACTGGTTACCTGTGTCATTTAGAATTGACTTTAAAATTCTGCTATGGTTTACAAAGCCTTAAATAATCTGCTCCATCTTATATATTGGAGTGTCTGACACCACATTCCAAATCGTAACCTTAGATCCTCAAATGAGTGTCGCTTAGAATTCCAAGAGCTAAACTTAAAAGAAGTGGTGAGGCGGGCGGCCTTCTGCTGTTAGGCAACTAAAACTGGAATAGCCTGCCAATAGGAATTTGCCAGGCTAATACAGTGGAGCACAAAACTCCTGAAAACTCATTTTTAACATGGCTTTCTATAACTTCATCTTAGTTTAATCCTGAAGCTCTGTATATTCAATTAATTATCATTACTGCTCATAGTGGCTCCAAAACACGTTCTAACCACTACTCTCTTCTGTTCTTTTCCAGATTTCTGTGGTGAGTGACCTACACCACCACCACCTAATCAAAGCACCGTGATGTCCCTCCATTGACGGATTAAAGACCAGAAGTCCACGCGACGCCATCATCAAGTCCTTCCATGTGAACCCGAATACAATGAGGACTGATCATTTATGTTAGGTAGAATGTCTAGAGGGTGCTGGGCGGTCTCATGACCTCTGAACCCCTGCAGATTTTATTTTTAAACTCCGTCTGGAGTTTTTTTTTTTTTTTCTGTCCTCCTCCATCGGACCTTACTTTACTCTATGTTAATTAGTGTTCTCTTAAGTTAATTCTACTTTGTCTTTTTTCTCTTTCTTCATCATGTAAAGCACTTTGAGCTACATTATTTGTAGAAAATGTGCTATATAAAAAATGTTGTTACAATAGGGTCAACCCTAGACCCTAAAACAACTTAACATATTCATCAAGTTTTCCAGTAATTTTAACATACCCGTAAAACACTTGTCTCTAAATCTACACCAGAGAAATAATTTCAACCAGTATACTGCATTAAACCACGCTATTGGCTTCCAAAATTATCCCTATTAATATTACAGTAAAATGCATATGGAAGAAAAGGACTCCAAACCTATCCTTAGTTATCTTCAATAAAATACATGTATTTTTACTGTACTATTTTACAATGAATGGCAAAAATTCTTACAGAAAAACTGTAGTCTTTAAAGGCACTGCATCTGTCAATACAAATATACCAGTAATCAATAATACCCAGCAATCATGGGGCACAAGGCAGGAGTAAAAGCTGGAGACAACGCAGGTCAAACGATTAATCAGAAATTCTAAATACGGTTATTTTCTGTCACTTTACTTTCTTAAGTGACACTTTGTGAATACAGGAAGGAGGGTGTAAGTGTAGTAGTAAGACCACTGTAGATCACTGGCTGCCTAAGAATGATTTAGTCTGTTCATAGACATACTCTGTGGAAGTAAGAATATTTTTTGTTTTTGACAGCTTGGCATAAATCAAGTTAGTACTTATTACACAATCAAGGTGTTTCACATAGCAAACACATGTATATGTATAAATTATTAAATATTTTAAAAATATTGTTGACATTTACAAAGGTGGCAGGTAAAAATGTTTCCTTTGCACAGTTTGAGAAAAGCTAGCGGCAGTCCATTGTTTGAAATCACCGCTACATCCTATTCACAGTTAACATGTTTATTTTGGAAGGAAAAAAAGGGAAAAATATGATGAAATTTAAATATCCTCCCGAAACTGTTTCTTCACAGTCTTAAAGCTTCTGACATTACAAAGAAAATCCCTTGAAAGAACTCTGTCTGCCTGCATTGTACCTTCCTTACTTGGTAAAAAATACTTATTCATCTGATTGAGGAAGAACTTTAGTCATCTTCTCATGCATTTTCAAGAAAGGGTTCTTAAATAAAGCTTATATACCAAATCATGTAACTCCAGCTGTCTCAAACTATACAAATCACTTCTTCTTCAACACTTTATTACAAAGGGTCTTAAACGGCTGTCTGAATTTAGGTTGTGCTGGGTCGAGATTCACAATTGTACTTAATGGGAGAGGCTCGATGTTTTGCAGAGTATCTCAATGGATCAATGAGGGCAGTTAGGCAACGTCATTGCTTCTAATGACTCATGCGGATTCTCCAAAGGAGAATGGGATGATGGTCAGCAAGATGAAAATAAAGCAAAATTGGGTTGCAAGGGAAAAAAAAAGTTTAAGAACCACTGCTTTATTAAATGTGCTTTACAGGAAACGCTTAACCAAATCATTCAGCTTTTGCCATTAAGATGCCCATCTACAATAAAGATTTTTTATGCACCTCACCAGAGGCAAGGCAGTCCCGGAAAAAAAGGTTTTGACAGCAATTTAGCAATGGCTTGATGAAAGGCATTTAAAATCACATGATTTCAGAGAATTCAAAAGGGATTACTAATCCTAAATAACAAAGAGATCTCTTTACTAGAATTCTAAATCTTTAGCTAATGATGCTGTGGCGGTGGCTGTTATTTACTGATGTTAACAAAATGCACTGACAAACAAGCACAATTAATCGGGGTCCCTTTCCCAAAAATCCCGAGTTCCCAGATTCTTCATTTGAATTCATCCATTCAGATTTCAAAACCACTTTTTCACTGGTTCCTAATGCAGGAGGTTTGTACAAACAAGGGAAACAGCTATTAGTCTACCGAAGGACAGTCATCCACCTTGAGTTGCTAATTAACCTTGTATCTTACAAGCTAAAATTTGAACACATGCTGCTTAAACTCCACACTGAAATAAAATAAATAAATAAATAAATAGATTGAACAACACAGTATTAAAAAACACATGCTAAAATGCCTGAGCAGCCCCACATAATTAACCCATAATCAAACAGCACAGATCTAGCAACCACATGACTGGCGGATCTGGGTTTCAAAACACATTATGAAATATTCTGTTTACTGCCAAATTCTACGATTATTTGAAGAGCATTAGGTATTACTGTATATTCATTCTCTAATAATGTTTGGCACATTTAAAAAGTTTTAATTGTAATGATTTTTCATGATTCATTGTTGGAAGGTAAACCTTCGCCCAGTCTGAGGTCCTTAGAAACTCTGGAGAAGGTTTTTGTCCAGGATATCCCTGTACTTGGCCGCATTCATCTTTCCCTCATTGCAACCAGTCGCCCTGTCACTGCAGCTGAAAAACACCCCACAGCATGATGCTGCCACCGCCATGCTTGAGAGGGATTGAAGTGATGAGGTCCCTGGTTTTCAATACCACTTAGAATTAAGGCCAAAAAGTTCATCTTGGTCTCCATCAGACCAGAGAATCTTATTTCTCACCTTCATCTCAGAGTCCTTCAGGTTTCTTTTAGCAAACTCCAAGATAGAACTTTTTGGCCTTAATTCTAAGCGGTATGTGTGGAGACAACCAGGCACTGCTCATCACTTGTCCAATACAGTCCAATCAAAAAATTAATACGCTTACGATGCCAAGCACCGCTGAAAAGTGCCATTTTTAGAGGAGCCCCCTGATCCCTAGGCAAACAGCCCTTCCGCAGGCAGAGACAGTGAGAGAGACAGAGAAAATGCAAACAATCAAGCAGCACGGAACCCAACATCGATATCATTGAGCAGTTTTAGTTAATATGTAATACATGCTCTTGATTGGTAGCTTCTCAGCCACCTGCCAATAGCCTCCCTTGTATGAAATCAACTGGGCAAACCAACTGAGGAAGAAGCATGTGATAAATTAAAGACCATTGTCCACAGAAACCAGGAACCAGTGAAAATCCGTGATATATATTTAGATATGCCTACATTTAAAATCCTGATGGAGTGAAGCGAAAGTCGGCTGATATAGCTAGGGATCACGTATTATATATATATATATAAATAAATAAATCAATCCTCCCTTAAAAGTGCAATGATTTTGTGTAACAATTTTATGTGATGTTTTTATGTCACATTTTTTCACGCTTTAAAACCAGGCTTATTTTAAACCATATACAGTAATCCCTCCTTGATCGCGGTGGTTATGCGTTCCAAAACCCCCCGCGATAGATGAAAATCCGCAAGGTAGAAACCATATGTTTGTATGGTTATTTTTATATATTTTAAGCCCTTATAAACTCTCCCACACTGTTAACATTATTAGAGCCCTCTGGGACATGAAATAACACCCTTTAGTAAAAAGTTTAAACTGTGCTCCATGAAAAGGGCAGAGATGATAGTTCTTTTCACAATTACAAGAATGCAAACATATTTTCCTCTTAAAAAGAATGTGTCAAGAGCAGAGAATGTCAGAGAGAGCGAGATAAAAGAAAACAATCCAGAAATCAATACATGTTTTTGGGGCTTTTAAGTATGCCAGTACCTGATAAAGCGCATTTTGTAGAGGTGCATCCGTACCCTTTTACAACCCCTTTCTGCTCACACCCTCCGTCTGGCAGAGAGAGTGAGACAGACAGAGAAAAGCAAACAATCAAATCAAGACGGAAGCATATCGATATCAGTTTTTGTCTGTTAAAATGAATGATTATTTATTTAGTCTTCAAAAAGGATAGTGACATCAGTTTAAGAGGAATACTCCAATCGGTAAGAGAGCAAACATTTTATTCTCATTTCATGTTTTTTAGTCTGTTAAATAATAAAATTTTTCTTTTACATATTTATAGAATTTCATAATTTTGACTCCAATAAATAATTTTTCTTTTGCAAATTTACAGATTTTAATAGTATTCTGGCACAACGGGGGTTTGGTGCCAACATTTTTCCCTTCATTTATTACATAGAACCTTTCATATCTATCATAGGCATGGTGCTGGGTAGTGGGAGGGGTTGCGGATCATTAAACATCCATCCATCCATTTTCCAACCTGCTATATCCTAACTATAGGGTCACAGGGTCTGGGGACCCAATCCCACCAAACAGGGGCGCGGGGCAAACCGGCGGGGGCCCCCCACCACCCAGGGGAAACCCCACCTGGGACAATTGTAGAATCCCCCTTTCCCAACCGCATGGTGGTTGGGGGAGGCCAGTGGGAGGAAACCCTGGACCAGAGAGAACAAGCAAACTCCCCGGGGACCCAGGAAGAAAACCCGGTTTTTAAAACATCAAAAAGAATTTAACGACTCTGTTTTGTGGCAATGACCCTATAAATTATTACTTTTATCTTCAAATTTTCTGATCGACCTTTCAAATCTATACTAAATATGTGGGAAAATGAATGTTATATTTTGATTACAATTTCAAAAGAATTTCACTATCTGTACTTTTATTAAACCCTTACCCTAAATTTTTTTAAACACACATTTTTTTCTTTTTAAAAAAAAACCTAATTTAACTTATATTTTTTTTGCACCCACCCCCGGGCCCAGCCCGAGAAAAAAGGGCACCTTCGTTTCAAGGGGTTTGGTTTGCCCGCTCAATCTTATTTTAAAAAAAAATGCCCCTTTCCTTTCCCTTTTTGTTGTGCTTTTTTGGAGATGCTGTGAGTATCGGGGGGCTCTGGCACGATGTTTATGATTTTTTTTTAAATGATCAATGTCCCCAGTGTGGGTTGGAATAGAAAATTAGAAATACAAAAAACCTTTTTAAAAATCTCTCTCTTTATTATAAATTTATACATCCCCCTGCACCCAGACTAATATTATATATATATATTATATATATATATATATTTTAAAAAAAAGGGCAGAGACAGAGAGAAAAATTGTGTGCGTTGACTTCCTGCCATGTTAAATATGAAAAGTGCAATCCAACACCACAGTTTTTTTAAAACATTGCCTTTTTGATAAATGTTTTTGGGAAAATTCAATTAAATTTCTTTCCTTTGATCATGGATGAATGGTTGTTTTTTAAATTAGAAAAAGTGGGGGAAGGGAAAAAACACTTTGGTGACAGTCACGTTTTTTAATGTTGAACGAAAGCAACAGCCGCTGGAACAAAAAAATTTTCAAACATAGCAACAAAAAAACAAACTGGCCAAACATTAGCTTTCTTTTATTTGGGTTTTTTTTCATCAAGAGAATTGGGAAAAAAAAGTATAAATTTCATAAATTACATACATACTGAAAAAGGGAGTAAAAATATTTTTTATTCTTAAACTTGAAAAAGTACTAAATTTGGACATTTAAGTTTTGAAAAGGGGGCGGACAGGGACAAAATGATCAAATATGGGGCATTTATATATATGGGGGGCTCAACCCCCCCTTTGTGCTATATCACTTCTACTTTAACAACGGATTTTTTTTGTTATATGGTCTTGTTTGGGCTGCCTTTGGCCTTTTTTTCCCCAATTAAAAATTTTTAAAATAATAAAATTTTTTTTTTTTACTTAATTATTTTTTGTAACCCTAAATGACAGTTAAAAAGGGGCCTCCTTAAAACTATATTTTTTTTTTGGCATTTTTCTTTTAAAAAAGAATGGCTTAAAATATTATTTAACAAAAAACCTTTTAAAATTAAAAACTAAAAAAAAATTAAGTTTTTCATTTTTTAAAAAAAACCCACCAGTTTTTAGTACAGTTTCTGGATCAAAGGGGGCAAAAAATTTTAATCTATTGACCTGTGAAAGAAAATAAATATTTGATGGATGGATCAATTAATATCCCATTTGTCTTTAGAAAGTAGAAGCAAGTATTACTCAACACAAACGATGAAATGCAGATAACCAACAGAGAATTGTACAAGTCACCCATGATAACCTTCAAGAGAAATTCAGAGGACTTTTGCTCACACTCAAGAGTGAGTGATCCACACTAAAAGTCTTAGAAGAGGGAGATCTAAGTTTACAAAATTAGAAACAATTTGTTTGAGAACAGGCCTTTCAGCCCAGCAAGCTCCAATCCCATTCATCTAATTTCTCCAAAATAACACTTGAGTTTGAAGGATCTTAAAATTCTGTTGTCTACAAAGTGGTACTCAAAGTGTTTGGGATGTGAACCATTGGATATATGGATACCACCTATGCCAACAGTCACCATTACTACACTCCACGTTACACTATTAGATTCTGTTTCTAGATTTACTAATGTGAAAATACTAACAACCACAGGTGTACAAAGGAAGCGAGTTGTAGGCCTGAACAGGGCTGTGCATTGGAAAGCACCTCCTTAATTTAATTTTCTGAACTGCTCTCACTATTATGTTTTGAAAGGTATCCTTAAAAGTCAGTAAATGAAGCATAATCAGAACTCTATCAAACTACACTGCTTCTTAGATGCTGCAAACTCATTTGTGTGTTGCTCTCTGCTAGCTACCATGCTGGCTCAGAGAACAGGAGTGGAGTGGAACCAATGAGTGTAGAAGCAAAGATGTTATGGTCTGCAAGAAAGTCTGACATTGTGTGCTGATGCTATATCAGCAAAAAAAGTTCTTCTAAAATCGATGCCTGGGACCCCTGACAACTAGTGGTTCACGGACCAAACTTGGAGAGTCTCTGCTCTACAACTCTACAGTCTACATTCTGTCTGTGGCTCTCGTGTGAAGAAAAACATTCTAATGTTTTTACAAAATTTACTCAAACTGTGTCCCCATTTTCTTGTTAAAAAACTCTTTCAAAGTACTCAGCTGGAAGCCTGAGATTACAACACAAATATCTATTAATGCATAACTAGGCATACTGCTAACATTATACAAAGTTATTGTCTGTTATACCTGCATTTTATCACTCTTTAATTTAATATTGTTTTTATTGGTATGCTGCTGCTGAAGTATGTGAATTTCCCTTGGATTAATAAAGTATCTATCTATCCATCCATCCATCCATCCATCCTCTAACCCGCTGAATCCGAATACAGGGTCACGGGGTCTATCCATCTATCTATACAATAAATATGGAAAGACCTAAACCAGTGCAAAACAACTTTAACTGCATTTATTATTTCAGTTTCTGTGTGTGAAACACATTTCTCATCTCCGTATCATCAAAAATGAAGAGTGTATAAAACAGAGAGCGGGGGTTTGGCACTGAAGCACTCTTTTGGTCAAGTCACCCTAACTTTTCAATTCCAGATGTGTTGTGTACAATACTATAAGGCCTGACTGCAGAATAAAACCAGAACACACAATCTCCATGATGGAGCCCACCAGTGCTTGTAAGATGCTAAAGAAATAAATTAGAGATGACCACATTTAAGGCAGTAGATTATCTCAGTGACACCATACCAGAAAAGTAAATACTGTATTCAAATTCTGATGAATATGGTGTAAAAGAAATGTAAAAGAAGCACTCTTTCTTTGTCAGTCTGGTTGCCTTTCTCATTGCCTATTAATTAAAGCAAGCTCGTCCAATAAAGATGTAGATTCCTTGGTGAACTTTTCAAAACCTAACCCAAGAAAAGGACAGAAATACAAAACAGTTTATAAAATTTTTTATAATAAAAATAAATATACAGAGATAAATTTAAGGCAGCCATTCATTTTCTCATATACATCCACCAAGCCATGAAGCATCATATTGCAATGGATTTTAGGCAATTTCAGAAAACATTAATGCACAAACCCACTGTTGCCCATACTGGGCCATTTCTTAGGTAACTGAATAATAAAATACACGTCTTTCAACAACAAGAGGAAACCCACAGACAGTAACCGTGGTATATTAAATCCACATTAACCCTAACCCTGGAAGGACAGAGATAACCACAACTGAAACAACTTATAAAAATGTGGCTTTAACTGTGGCAAATCATTTTAATAAAGCAAACTCTGAAATGATTCATGAAAAATAATGCAAACATAAACCAACCAGTCTCTTGTTGAGCCAGTCTATGTGATCATACATTAGACTTCACCAAATTGCCTGTCAATTGGCAGGGTTCTAGTATCTTGCCAACTTATTAGCCGACACTAAAATAACCTAAAAGTGAGAAAAAGAATTTATATTAATAAAAAAGACAAATACTATTATTTTATGAAACTGTTTATATTGTAAACACCTTAAAATTATTCATGAAGTGTCAGGGTAAGGCCAGAGAGTTACAGTGGCAGTCAGTTGAGTTAGTAGGTAGCTCTGCCAAACACACAAAAATGCATATTTAAACAAATGATAATCCCATAGTGCCAAGTAAATTCAGTAAAACAATTTTATTAAGAAGCAAAACATTAATACCATGCACATGATGGAAAGCTAAATGTTAAATAAGCCCATATAAGTGAACCTCTCCAAGCTCAGGCATCTTAAAGTTCAACAATGAAGTTTCCACAGGTGTTGACTTGGCCAAACGAATATACCACACACCTTCAAGCCAACTCAAAAACTAGACGAAAGGTATAGAAAAATACATACAGTATATCAATTTCAATAAGAGTCAGAATGAATTCATGCAGGAGTGAATAAAGAAGAGCTACAGAGGTTCCAGTTTTGATCACACTTTTGTGATAGTCAGAACGCACTATGAGCCTGTGTTAGAACGTCTTGTCTAATTCCTCTAATTTTTAATTTATTACATTTCTAAATTTTAAATTTACTACATTTAGTTGATTCAGAATGAATCCAGATGACTTCACATTCCACACACTTTGTGCTGTAGATTTAATTTTAAATGGATAAATATGCCAGTTTTCTCCCATCACCAACCAATAGTCAATAAAACCCATAATGAGAATGGGAAAAACACATTTCCAGAAAGTTCTGCAAAAGAATCAGATGATGCAGCACTCTCTCTGACAATTGCTCACGAAATACACCACAGTGTACTTAATAGCAGTTCCAAACCCATTTCTTAATTGAAAAAATAGGTTCTTCACAAATGTGATGAGTGTAGTATTTTGCATCTTTCAGCAAATGTCCAGTTTGTCTGATACTGGTCCATTCATTCCATATTGTATCAGAGGAGAAGCAGATTGGTAAAGCAAGGCTGTAATTAGTCGGTGGGGCCCGCTGATTCTCAAACAAGAACACACATCGAGAGACAACCCATTAAAAATTGCAATGTGAACAGCGGCGAAATCCTGCAGTGCAAAGGTCTCCGCCCACGGGGCTTCTTCCAAAAAACCCCCTCAATTTCTCCAGCCCATGCATTTTAAACTGCCACCGGGTCATCAGGGAGAGATCAAAAGATACTAAAGAAAAGAGTTGATGTGAAGAGAAAATCAAAAGCTAAAGCTGATGCCATCCATTGAGGAGCTCAGTAGTACAAGTTAGCAAAGTTTAATAATTAATCTGACGTGTAATGAGCGCGCGACAGTGAGACAGACAGGCAGACGACGCAGACCACTGCAGCTACTGGGTCCACATGTTTGAGAAATGCCTTCAGCTATTACATCACTATAATGACATTACAAACAGCAAACAGATGAGGATTGCGGTCATGGCTATACATTTTAAAATGCAGTGGCTATTCTGTTAGGGCATCTTGAATTCCAATTAGACAGTAATGTTAAATTTCTTTAGTGATTCATTTTGATGTGCAGTCAGAAGGTGGACGTTGTGTAACCTTATCCGTTCATCTACTGCAGTCATTGAGCAGAGTTGTTGATTCGGGTGCTTTGAGTACTGAAATCGTCATCTCCTGTTCCCTCTTCATTATCAGCTCTCACATGGCAGTCCTTACACGGTGTGTGACACCACTTACATCAAATGCATGTTTTGCAATTCATATTCTCACAAGTGTAGGTGCCAGTTCTTTTCAGGCCTACAACAAGAGAGAGCACAGACAACACCTGCAACAACAAATCATTCACGCTTATCCCTTTGTCTTTAGTCCACTGGTGCCGAGGTCAATGTATAATGTGATGTTACAAAACGTTTACCCTAACATCAGGTTATGTTTATTTTAAAATGTGTAATGTGCCTCTATACACAACACATATTTATAGGTCTAACAGGGTTTTTTTTTTGGAGACTTTGACTTACATAGTTCATCGTAATCAGAAGCTTGCTGTCTGTCAGGCCATGTTTACGAGAGCACTTCTGATCTTTGCAGACGAAATCCCATATCCCTACTTTGAGTTTCGTCTTCGTGAGGCATGGATTTGTTTAGAAATGTGATAGTCACTACTGCCTATTGTTCTTACTCAGTTTTAAGCACAATTCACTTATAGTTGTCTTCAGCATAGGAAGTAATGAATAAGGAAAAAATGTGCAGATTCAAGGACAAACAAACCAGTCTGTTGCATGGCTAATGTAGATTGAGGAAAGGTGTTATAGTTCATTTTGGTAAACAATCTTATTTGTTATTGCTTCCTCATTGTTTAATTTTAGAAGATCGTGGTCACAAATGCAAAATCTCTTTTTTTTTTTTTTTTACCAAAACTACCTACTATATGTATAATTTTTATGTGACAAATAAATATTGATTTGAAAATTTAAGCAGTACAAAGTGTAAGTACACCAACATTTTCTTTTGATCATTTGTAATAACGAAACTGCAGTGAAATGCAAAATTCAGTAAATAACGGAGTAAGTCTGCACAGTTCTCAATGTGCACAGCAGACACAGAAAATCACAAGAATACCAAAAGGTGAATTAAATATTCCAAGACAAAGTCAAACATGTAGACCATCTAAAGAATAAAAAGATCAAAAAGCATGTGTGAACAAAGCCAAAAATCCTTGTAACTCGATCCAACAATTTGCCAGGTCAAGACTTGCGTATAATTCCTGGAAATGTTGTAAAGTGCCATTTTTGTGTGAACAAAGTTTCAAATTGCCAAGTTAAGCATATAAAACATCATAATGGACAGGCTGGGGCTAGAGATCTATCAAGTTCATCACAAATAGATAATATGATTTTGTGAAAGCTACTTCATTTCTGAAAGGTTATCTATTGGAAAAGCAGCAGGAAATTAGATGTAGTACGACCGGGAAATGAGCGACTCTGCAAATCAGACATGGCCTGTGCCATCTTCATCCATGCACGTGTTTTCCACAAATGAAGCAGCAGTGAGCTCAAATGGAAACTGAGGTTTTGTGCAACTTTTCAGGAACAGTCAGATGTAGGCACATTGTTTTTTTTTATTGTAGCTTTGTATTTGGCTCTGTGTTGTTCAATTTTCCATCCCTCATACTGTCTAGAAGTCCAACGTATCTTTGAGTGCAAAAGCAGAGCACAGTTATATCACTGAACCAGCAGCCTTCACTCATCCTTTAGGAGCTGAACCCAATTACTGTTTGGACTGTCACATTACACACAATATTTTTTTCTGACTTGAAAACTACATGGTCGGTCTAACACACGTAAATGAGAAAATTGAATTATTGAGGCTGTTAATCTGGAAATGTCCAAGGTTTTGATAGCAAAGATGGTAAATGAGGACATTAAGGCAAAATGATGCATCTTTATTGTTCTCCGAAATATCTGGCTTTCACAAAATGATACACTGGATGCTTCTGGGCCACCTTGCAGGGGACGCCCCAGAAAGGACAAGCAGCCTTTGCTGTTGTCTAAATGCTGATTAGTTGTTTCTCTGAATGTTCACTGCAGCGCTATTTGAAATCTTTCAGCTATACTTTGAATGATGACAGATAATTAAGTCTTTTAGTCTTACACACACCTTTTGTTATAAACAAGCAACACAGCAAAGCCTGCGAAAACGGCCTATGCTTGTAGTCAAAAGAACAATCGGCTTTATGCAAACAGTACAGGCCCCTTCCACCTATCAAGTTGGAAAATTAAACATTTCACATAGAAGGCTGGCTCCTTCAACATCTGCAGTAAGATGCTGCAAATGTTCTATCAGAGTTGTGGTGGCGCCTTCGCGGTGGTGTGCATAAGAAGAGGGACGCCTCACACCTGGACAAACTGCCGAGGAAGGCAGGCTCTATTGTAGGCACGGAGCTGGACAGTTTGACATCCGTGGCAGAGTGACGGGCGCTGAGCAGACTTCCTGTCAATCATGGAGAATCCACTGAACAGGATCATCTCCAGACAGAGGAGCAGCTTCAGTGACAGACTGCGCCCGTCCTGCTCCCACTGACAGACTGAGGAGACCCCACACTATGCGACTCTTCAATTCCACCCGGGTAAACTTTAACACTACACAAGATTATAGTCTGTTAAACCTGCCCTCACACTCTCCACCTTGCATTTTTAATTGCACTGCACTTTTTATTGCTCTTTAATTAATATTGTTTTTATCAGTATGCTGCTGTTGGAGTATGTGAATTTCCCCCTTGGGATTAATAATATATCTATCTATCTATCTATCTAGTCATCTGTATCCCACATTTACCAGAAAACATGTCTGCAAAATACCCATCCATCCATCCATCCATTTTCCAACCCTGAATCGAACACAGGGTCACGGGGTCACTGGAGCCAATCCAGCCAACACAAGGCAGGAACTAATCCCGGCAGGCACAACCCACCGCGAGTGTCGCTAGATATACTGTATAATTCTTTTCAAATCATACAAAATAAACTTGTGTTATTTTTCCTTTTAGAAAACTTTGGTGACGTATAAATAATGAAAAGTCAAGTAATCTGTAGTGCCATGTGGGCAGAATAACTGGCTCTGGAATCCCTTTGCTTAGCACACAATAGAATGTGTATTTTATTTATTTAAACAAAGATACCACTTTAACATAGAGGGGCATTTTTGATAATACTTTCAAAATTATAAAGACTCAGAGACTAATATTCATCAAATTGGTTTCATTCAGTGGTTTCCTGTAGTATACGGTTCCAATAAAAAATTTTCACATTTTATTTTTATACTAAGTTAAATCACAGTGAATTTAATTTGGCTTTTTTTTACACCAATCAACAGAAAAAGATTCTTTAATGTCAAAGTGAAAACACCAAAATCATCACTAGATTTTAGAAGTCAAAGAATTAGTTCAATGGAGAACACCTGCCTGAAGTTTCAGTTGTTTACAGTATAAATGCACCTGTGTATGTTCTCGCCCAGATTGTTCTAACGTATTCAGCTCATGGAGAGTCAGTATGGCGCCTAACCTACACAATGGAAACAAAAGAGAGCTAAAACAAGCAACCCTGTAAGGCACAAGTCAGGGATGGAGGCAAGAAAAAGTCACAGAATATCAAGTTAACTCAATCATGAAGAAATGGAAAGGGTGAGGCAGAACTGTAAATAGGTCTAAGAAGACTACCCACAAGCAAGATGAGTAGTGATGGAAGCCACCATGACACCCTTTAGAACTGTGAGGTAGTCATAAGCTACAGTGGCTCAAACTGGAGAGACAACAACTGTTCTATCTAGACACAACCTACTGGAGAAAGGATAGAGAAAAAAAATCTCATGACATCTCTGTTACAGTTTGCTAAAAGGCAAATATGAGACTCTGAATGCAGCAAAATATGGAAAAGTCCTGAAGAAAACCTGCTGCAGTCTGTTGATATTTGTGCCTTGCTTAAAAACAACAAATCCAACCATCAAGCCAAACCCCCCAAGAATGGCTTCAGAACTACAATGAGAATGTCCTGGAGTGGCAGAGTCAGAGTTCAGACCTCAAACCACTGGAGAATTTGTGAACAGACTTAAAAAGGCTTTCACCACAATCACCGGCAACCTGACAGCAAGTCAAGTCAAGTTGAGCGCACTGTACATGCATTGCTGCACCCACTACATGACAAACAACTGGATCCCGGTTGGCAACCACCCCAGGCAGACAAGAGGTCCAGTCCCATACCTAGATATGAACCTCATCTGCTGCAGCCAGGTGTTACGTGGTGACCCCTTGCCTGGTCCAGCCACTCGGTCCTCAACAATGTGGATCTTACGACGGATCACCTCGGAAATATGGCACATGGCATCGTAGGGACCGTGAACTGCGTCCCTCACAATGCAGGTAATGTGCCTCATCGGACTCCATGGCAGCACAAAGTCAAACCAACAGTACCCAATGATTTTCAAAAGAGACATAGTACCAAAAGAGTCCAGTCTTCGTCTCAGGTCACTGGATAGCATCCATGTCTCACTACCATATAGCAAGACAGCAAGCACCAGGACCGGAAAAGTCTGGTTTTATGCCTAAGAAGTCATTATCAATCGCATCCTGGCACTAAGGGTCCCTCAGGGCTAAACAAGAATATCAGCAGAGTTTCACTGCAGCCTTGTCGATTTTTGCAAAGCGCTACTCAAGTTGTTTGAGCTGTCTGTGGGACATCCTGAGGTTCCCAGGATCCATTTGAGGTTGCTGGAATCATGGCCGCCTGTATACTGGTACTGTGAGTGCAGTGCAGATTGGAGGCAGGACCTCTGCGTTTTCCCAGCTGATTCTGGGGTTCGTAGGTGTGTTTTGCTCCTATTCTGTTCAATGCTTGTTAGACTGGGTAATGAGCAAGTTGTTGGGGCATCTGTTGCTGAAGAAATATTCACGGATCTTGACTTTGCTGACGATGCTGGATCTTCAAGGAGTCAATGGAGGCTTCGAACGGGCGCCAAGAGACTGAGTGAGGAGTCTGAGTGTCTGACTTGCAGTGTCCTGATAAAACCAAGAGCCAGGCCTTAATGACCTCTTGGCCACAGCCATCAGCAGTGTGTCTGTCTGCTGACAGAGTGTCGACTTGGTCGTTGAGAGGTTTACTTACCTCAGCAGTGACATTCATGTCTCTGGTGACTCTTCCTATGAAGTCAGTAGACAGATAGGGAGAGCGCTGGGGTCGATGAGGTCGCTGGAAAGGGTGTGTGGCACTCAATAACTGCAAAAGGACCAAATCTTTAGAGTCCTGGTGCTTCCTGTCTTGCTATATGGTAACGTAAAGCGCTGGAGCAAATTAGCAAAGAAGATTGGGAAAAAAATGTCAGAGCTGATGGAGAGAGACCAAGACACAGACTCAAGTCCTTCTGACTTGAAGGAGCTGGAATACTTAGGTGATCAGTTATTTAGCATTTTATATTTTAAATCTCTTTTAGACCCTTTAAACAGATCTGTTTTCACTTTGACACAGAAGTTGAACTTTTGTGTTGATTTAACGAAAAAAAAACGTATTAAATCCAATGTTGTTCGTTGTGTAATAAAATGCTAAACTTCAAAAGGTGAAAATGTTTTAGATGTAAATAACATAATACAACAAACAGACTAAACAAAAGATTCAGAAAGGCCATCAATAAAGAGGAAAATAAAACTAACTTGAATTAACCTGTCACTTTGAAATACAGAATGAACAATATGGGATGAGAGAAGTTAAAATTAGGAGGAAAACAATGACTGTGTCAACAACTAAAGAAAGGACAATATTACAGATCCATGTCTTTTTTAGCACAGTACATAAAATAATCAGTGGTATTACTGCAAGTAAAATAACGTGTCTCATTAAGAAACGCAGCCTGAGAAAAAATTATTTCTTTGTCTTTAAAATCCACTGGTGAGGAGCAGTCAGTTCAAAAGTTTGTGGATCATAAGGAACAAAGGAGCATAGTAAGTAATTATTAAATATTAAACACTGCTGCTATTTTTACTAGTTTGCTCTGCCATTTTAAGCAGAATTTAGAAGTAGTGCATTTTAATTACAGTACAGAAGTCATATAATTGTACAGACACAGGAAATAAAATGTCAAAGAAACAAAAAACTTTGTTTCTTGGAAATTAAGGAATTTAATGTTGTAGTTGGCATCAGGCAGA
>NW_024384441.1:0-43071 GCF_016835505.1 Polypterus senegalus
CAGGAACCAATCCTGGGCAGGGTGCCAACCCACCGCAGGACACACACAAACACACCCACACACCAAGCACACACTAGGGCCAATTTAGAATCGCCAGTCCACCTAACCTGCATGTCTTTGGATTGTGGGAGGAAACCGAGCGCCGGAGGAAACCCATGCAGACACGGGAGAACATGCAAACTCCACGCAGGGGAGGACCCGGGAAGCGAACCCGGGTCTCCTAACTGCGAGGCAGCAGCGCTACCACTGCACCACCATGCCGCCCACAATAAAATCTATTTTTTTATCACTAATAAGATCGTTGATAAAAAATGTTTTGTTAGTTAAAGCTCTAACATTCAATAGTGCCATATTTAATGTTTCGGAGGTGCAGAGATGAATACTATGTGTGTTATTGATATTTGGAATAGGAACTAAATTATTTTTATTAGCGCCGCTCTGTGTGTATTTTTTGTTTAATCTGTGATCTGTTTTTATAGTTTTAATACATTGTTCCTCTAAAATAGTAATTTTAATTAGATTATTGGAGTTTATGCCGTATTTCCTAGATTTTCTACGTGCATTGAGATTGCTTATTACAGTATTAATGTTGTGCACTTTAATGGAAGATTCTATTAAACACTTATCATGTCCTAGCACAACAGTATCATTTCGGAAGGGGTTAAGAGCAGAGATAGATAGTCAAGAAAAACAAATTACCTTCGATATGTTTTCGGAGAGGACCCGGGCACCGAAACTGTTCGGATGCAGGCCATCACGCTTGAAGAGACGCGGCCTTTCCAAAAAGAGATTCCAATTGTTGATGAAACCGACATCCTTCTTCTTGCAGAAACCCTGTAGCCAGTTGTTCAATCCTAGCAGACGACTGTAGGACTAGCCTACACATACGCCTCCCTAATATATTGGTGCCCCTCCGGTTCAGATGTAACCCATCACGGCGGAACAGGTCCCATCTGTTCCAAAAGGAGTCCCAATGCCCAATAAACCTATACCCTTCTACCCTGCACCAAGATTTGAACCACACGTTAAGCCTACCACCTCAGAATTTTCAGAGTCACCGTCCAGCTCCGCTAGGACATGATAACGGTTAGACACTTCTAATTCTGGGGTTGATGCCCCCGGACTGTGTGCACCCTTTACCTTACGCCTTGTGACCGTGACCCACCTATTCCTACCTGTCTGGTCTGGAATCTCCTCCCGCGCCACCTTAGGGGTGCACACTATCACTGTAAAGGACACCTGGGCCAAGTCCGCCAATTCTCTATTACAACGTAGGTCAGCCAACTCCTCCTCCAGTTCAGTGACCCTGAGTTCGAGGTGCTGGATCAGCTGACATCTCTTGCAGATGTAGCCCTCATAGACAACTGGCTCTTCCAAACCATCATCTAAAAAGTCCAACATCCAACAGGACTTGCATTGCACTGGCCTCAGATCTCATGCTGAGTAGTCCTACACCGTGGTGGCCTTGGGTCATGGGGAGGTTGTCTGCTGAACCCCTTCTGCATGCACGGGACCAAGGCACCTGGAGACATGATTTTTCTGGCACCCGAAGATGAGAGCACAGATCCAGCCCTCTCCCTGTGGGGCGCCTGGGTGCTGCCTTTCCTAGCAAGAGGCCTGGTCCTGGAACCTCCCACCTGGGTGGTCTAAAGATGATGGATGATATCCATTGGAAGTGCGTTCTAACCGCCTAATAGGTCTACCTGGTTGATCCTTCCAGTAACATATGGTTGTCTCAGAGATTAAGCCGTTATGTCTAAGTGCACACAGAGGTGACAGTGAAACTGCGAATGGCTCATTACATCAGTTATGGTCCCTTTGATCGCTCCATGCTACTTGGATAAGTGTGGTAATACTATAGCTAATACGTGCAAACAAGCACTAACTCCTACCCGAGGAGGATGCGTGCATTTATCAGACCAAAAATCCACCTTGTGTCCTTGTGCCCACCAGCTTTGGTGACTCTAAATAACCACGGTCTGATTTTGCGCCCCCAGCGGCCACAACAACTCATTTGAATGTCTGCCCCATCAACTGTCAATGATACTTTCTGTGTCCACCATGGTGACCACGGGTAACAGGGAGTCAGGGTTCGATCCCAGAGAGGGAGCCTGAGAAATGGCTACCACATCCAAGGAAGGTAGCGGGCACAAAAATTACCGGTGCTTGGCTCGGGGAGGTAGTGACAAAAATAACAATGCAGGACTCTTGTGAGGTGCTTTAACTAGAATGAGTGTACTTTAAATCCTTGCACAAGGATCCTTTGGAGGACAAGTCTGGTGCTAGCAGCCATGGTAATATATAATATATAATATATATTAAAGTTGCTGCAGTTAAAAAGCTTGTAGTTGGATTTGGGATCGTGTTTGCGGTCCACCATGAGGGGAGCTACCGCCTGTCCCAGCCCTTGCCTCTCAGCGCCCCCTCGATGCTGTTGACTGAGTGCCCCCCTTGGGTCTGAAACATTACTTTGAAAAAATTAGATTGTTTCAAGCAGGCCCACCCACCTGAATACTGCAGCTAGGAATAATGGAATAGGACCCCAGCTCTATTTTGTGGATTTCCTGAACCGGGGCCATGATTAAGAGGGACTGCCAGGGGCATTCGTATTGGGCCACTAGAGGTGAAATTCTTGGACTGGTGCAAGATGAGCAAGAGTGAAAGCATTTGCCAAGAATGTTTTAATTAATCAAGAACAAAAGTCGGAGGTTCGAAGACAATCATATACTTCTATAGTTCCGACTATAAAAGATGCCAACTGGCAATCCGGCAGGGTTCTTCCCAGAGACCAGGAAACCAAAGTCTTTGGGATCTGGGGGCAGTATGTTTGCAAATCTGAAACTTAAAGGAATTAATAATAATAATAATAATAATAATAATAATAATAATAATAATAATAATTATAAATATTATTTGTATTACACTTTATATTTTAACAATCTCAAAGTGCTACAGAGTAAAAATAAAGTAGTAAACAAGAGAATCTATAAAATATTTTAAAAAATGTCTTTCTAAAAAGATGAGTTTTTAGGTTTCGTTTAAAAGCATCAGTCGACTGTGGGGCTCTCAAGTAGTCAGGGAGGGTGTTCCACAGCCTCAGCGCCACAGATGAAAAAGCCCTATCACCCATGCTGCTGAGCTTGATTCTAGGGACTTGGAGAGTGTTAGCATGTACAGAGCGGAGGGAGTGCGAGGAGGTATGAGGGGTGAGAAGTTCCTGTAAGTAGAAGGGGGCATGTCCATAAATGCACTGAGGAGGGAGACCTTGTACTCTATTCTGAGTGGGACAAGGAGCCAGTGAAAGGTTTTCAGATTGGGGGTAATATGGTCATGCTTTCGCACCCTCATCAGGATCCTGGCAGCGCTGTTCTGGATATACTGGAGTCTCTGGATACTCTTGCCTGAAATCCCGATGAGGAGCGCATTACAGTAATCCAGCCTGGAGGAGACAAAAGCATGGACGAGTTTCTCTGCATCTGCCAGAGTGAGTGTTGGGCGGAGTTTGGCGATGTTCTTGACGTGGTAGAAAGATGACTTACAGAGGTGTTTGATGTGTGTGTCAATGGTGAGTTGAGGGTCCATTTTAACACCCAAGTTGGTGACAGATGTGGAGAGAGGAATGTTTTGGCCAGAGAAAGTGATACTGGTGATAGTAGAAGAGCAGAGATGGTGTTGTGTGCCAACTAAGATGGCTTCTGTTTTAGATCTGTTCAGCTGAAGGAAGTTAAGCCTCATACATGCCTCTATCTCCTCCAGGCAGGTAGTCAGTGTGGATGTTGGCAGAGAAGCAATAGAGGAAGTTGGGGTAGTCCTGAGGTAAAGCTGAGTGTCATCGGCATAGCAATGGAAAGATAAGCCATGTCTGCTAATGACATTTTCAAGAAGGAGCATGTAGATGTTGAAAAGGATGGGGCCTAGCACAGAGCCCTGTGGGACACCACAGGTGACGTATGGGTGTGAGATTTTGCACTGCCCAAGGCGACATGCTCAGTTCTAAAAGTCAGGTATGATGTGAACCAGCTATGAACATTTCCTAATAGTCCAATGGTGTATTGCAGGCAGTGAAGAAGGATGTTGTGGTCTGTTGTATCGAAAGCAGCTGTCAGGTCAAGTAGGATGAGTAGAGAAGGGGAACCAGTATCTGCTGTCATCAGAAGGTCATTGGTGACCCTGACCAGGGCTGTTTTGGTGCTATGGCCAGGGCAGAAACCAGACTGAAACTTTTCAAACAGATTATTCAATTTGAGATGATCATGAAGTTGTGCTGCAACTATTTTCTCCAGAACTTTAGAAAGAAATGGAAGATTGGAGATGGGCCTATAGTTAGAGAGAACTTCAGGATCCAGGGTGGGTTTTTTTAGTAAAGGTCTGATGACAGCAGTTTTTAGTGCAGAAGGAATATGGCCAGCCAGCAGGGAATGGTTTCTGATCCTAGTGATAAGTGGAGAGATGACAGAGATGTTGGCCCTCAGCAAGACTGAGGGAAAAGGGTCCAGGGAACTGGTAGACGGTTTCATTTTCCTGATGACGTCCTCCACCTCTTCCTGTGTGGCAACAGAGTAGGACCAAAGGGGCTGAACAGTCTCAGACAGTGGGTCGACAATTGAGTGGGGCAGGATATCCGTAGTAGAGAGGTGTAAGCGGATGTTATCAACTTTTTGTTTAAAATAATTGATGTGCATGTTGCACCTCTCATCGGTAGCCTCAGAGTGGGCAGGTGAAGGAGGTTTGAGAAGGTGATTTATAATTGAAAAAAGTTTTTTGGGGTTCCTGGAGCTGTTTCTGACGATGGTAGAATAGAACCTGGACGGTGCAACCTTCAGAGCTTCTGTATACGCCCTCTTGTGTTCCCTGTAAGCCTGTTTGTGGACAGTCAGCCCAGAGGCCTTGAACCGCCACTCAAGGACACGGCCAGCCGTCTTCATTTTCCGTAGCTTGCAGGTGTACCAAGGTGCTGAGCATGAGAATGAGACGGACCTAGATGTTAAGGGGGCGTGGGAGTCCAGGAGTCTGCTCAGGGACTGGTTGTAGAAAGCCACGAGGTCAGCAACAGAAAGGAACTGGTAGGGCCAGAAGAGAGAAGTTTAAGGTCCAGGGCATCCACATTGATGTTCTTCAGATTTCTGAAATAGATCTGTTGTTTTGGTTTGGTACAGGAGGAAAGAAAGGGCAGCTCCATTGACACTACTTTGTTTTCTGAAATACCAAGATCATATACCTGTAGGTTACTGATTGGGGCAAAGTTTGAAATGTACAAGTCAAGTGTGTGACCCCTAGAATGTGTGGGGACATCAACATGTTGTTGTAAATTAAGAGAATCTAGCAGCTCAAGAAAATCAGCAGTGAGATAACCTGTGAGACTGTCAACATCAATATTTATATCTCCTAGGATTATGATGTTAGCAGAGGTAGCACAAAGTGTTGTAAGAAGATCAGTCATTTCCTGGATGAAGGCAGAGTTGGGTTTTGGAGGTCGGTAGATAAGGAGAACAGTCATGGGAAAAGGGGGCTTACATTTAAATGCAAGGCACTTGCAGGAAGATGTTGCAGGTATCGAGATACGGGACAACTCCAAATCCTGACAGTGGATGATAGCTAAGCCACCACCACGCCCAGTGCTGTGAGCTGCCTCCAAGTAACTGTAGCCAGGTGGACAGGCTTCATTTAGGGCAAAGTAAACCTCTGACTGGGGCCAGGTTTCTGTCAGACACATGAAGTCAAGTCCTTTCTCCCTGATGTGTTCTTCAATCAGTGTGGATTTATTGCTGATGGACTGAGAGTTAAACAGTTCAAACCTAACCAATGACTGTGTAGTAAATCTTTGTACAGGTCGCAAAACATTAAAATCCACTCCATGCAGCTTAGAATCCACTCCACAAAATAAATCTGGCTAGGGATGTGAAGATCTTGCGATGTTTCTTTCAATGGCGTGGGTATTTTCCATACTGGGGTGCAGAGATCTCGCAATACTTCCAGTGTTGATAGTATTTGGAGCAATGGTGCTCTGATAACGCGTCAGACATGCGACAGGTGACCAGAAAGAAGGAATGTTGGTAGCAGAGCACTTTGGCTGGTTATGGAAGACAAACTTTCAACCGGAGCCTCTATGAGTGTAACGAGGATGGCGAAGAAGTCCAAGTTCTTTAATAATGGGGATGTTAATTTCAGGAGTGGTTGCGGGATTAAGTCGGCGGAGTTGTGAGCTGGAATAGCTAAACCCCATTCTGACCAAAGAAGAACGGAGGGAGGCTGACCAGACACCACCATAAAATCCAAAGCAGACGGTATAACAATATATCCAGGCAACAGGTGAGTAAACAGGTTATTAAACAGCAAAAACTTGATAGAAATCCGTAAAATCCACGGCAGATGTTAAAACAGTATATCCGAGCAATGAATTAGAATTAGAATTAGAACAATCTAGACGAGAACAGGCCATTCAGCCCAACAAAGCTCGCCAGTCCTATCCACTTGCTTCCTCCAAGAAAACATCAAGTCGAGTTTTGAAAGTCCCTAACGTCTTACTGTCTACCACACTACTTGGTAACTTATTCCAAGTGTCTATCGTTCTTTGTGTAAAGAAAAACTTCCTAATGTTTGTGCGAAATTTACCCTTAACAAGTTTCCAACTGTGTCCCCGTGTTCTTGATGAGCTCATTTTAAAATACAAGTCTCGATCCACTGTACTAATTCCCTTCATAATTTTAAACACTTCAATCATGTCACCTCTTAATCTTCTTTTGCTTAAACTGTAAAGGCCCAGCTCTTTTAATCTTTCCTCATAATTCAACCCCTGTAGACCTGGAATCAGCCTAGTCGCTCTTCTCTGGACCTTTTCTAGTGCTGCTATGTCCTTTTGTAGCCTGGAGACCAAAACTGCACACAGTACTCAAGATGAGGCCTCACCAGTGCATTATAAAGGTTGAGCATAACCTCCTTGGACTTGTACTCCACAGATCGTGCTATATAACCTAACATTCTGTTAGCCTTCTTAATGGCTTCTGAACACTGTCTGGAAGTTGATAGCTTGGAGTCCACTATGACTCCTAAATCCTTCTCATAAGGTGTACTCTCGATTTTTCGACCGCCATTGTGTATTCAAACCTAATATTTTTACTTCCTATGTGTAATACTTTACATTTACTGACATTAAATTTCATCTGCCACAAATCTGCCCAAGCCTGTATGCTATCCAAGTCCTTCTGTAATGATATAACGGATGAGTGAGTAAACAGCTAAAATCTGATAAAACTTAATAAAATCCATAAAATCCACAGCAGACAATAAAACAGTACAAGAAAACTTTCAGAAAAAGTACAAAACTTTCTAACTAAAACTAAAACTAAAATAGTAAATTAGTAATATTAGTAATATGTAAATAATATTAGTCATATTAAACTCAGAGGGAGAAGCGGCGAACATTCGACGCCAGCGTCCTCTCGCCTCCTTCATCCTCTGCCTTCAACAACTTCATTGTTTTAAATAATTGACAGAAGGGCACCACCAGGAGCGGATCCTGCAGTTTAATTTGACTCAAAACGGGAAACCTCACCTGGCCTGGACATGGAGACAATCGACAGAATGATAGCTCTTTCTCAATTCTGTGGGTGGTGGTGAATGGCCATTCTTAGCTGGTGGAATGATTTAATGAAAATAATAATACATTTTATGTATTTGTATGCACCTTTCTAAACACTCAAGGACACCAAATAATATATAAAACACATTATAAACAAAAGTAAAATACAAAAGTTAAAATCAGACAGAGCAATTGTAGTCAAAGTGGAAAAGAAGTCTTAAACAAATAAGTTTTAATTTTAGATTTGAAAAGTGAGAATGAATCAATGTTCCTAAGCTCGGAAGGTAATGCTTTGCTCCCCTTGGTGAGCCCCCTAGGGTGATGGAGGAAGGGGGCAGTCAAGTGGATGGAGGAAGAAGATCTAAGGGTGTGGGAGGGAATGGCAACATGGAGGAGATCGGACAGATATGGAGGGGCAAAGTTGTGGAGAGCCTTTAAAGTTAACAGAAGAATTTTGAATTCAATGAGGAACTTACTGTAACTGGAAGCCAGTGAAGATTCTGCAAGACAGGAATGATACGGTGAATAGATTGGGTTCCAGTAATAATGCGGGCAGCTGAATTCTGAACCAGTTGAAGCTTATAAACAGATTTGCGAGAAAGACCAAAGAAAAGGGAATTGCCATAATACAGACAAGAAGTGACAAGGCTACGAACGAGGATAGCAGTAGTGTGGGGAGTGAGAAAGGGGCGAATACAATTAATGTTACGCAGGTGGACATATGCAGACCGGGAGATGTTATTAATGTGGGACTGAAAAGATAAAGTACTGTCAAGGATGACACCCATACTCTTAACCTGTGGGAAGGGGAGACAGAGGAATTATCAATAACAAATTAAAAATGATCAGTTTTGGATAATGTTGATTTTGTACAAATGAGGAGAACCTCGGTTTTGTCACTATTTAATTTAAGAAAATTTGAAGAAAACCAGGATTTAATTTCTGATATGCAGTTAATAAGTGAGGAAATTAGAAAAGAAAAAGTAGGTTTACTAGTGAGGTAGAGCTGGGTGTCATCAGCGTAACAGTGAAAGCTAATTTTATATTTATGAAAGATATTGCTGAGGGGAAGGAGGTAAATAATGAAAAGTAGGTGTCCCAGGACAGAGCCCTGGGGCACACCTGAAATAACAGCGGTGGGTTGGGATGTAAACGTTTTAAGCTAAACCAACTGAGTGCTGGTTAAATCCGATAATGAACAAGACATCCTTCTGCTTAATAGTTGTGCGACCCCGAGTGGTCGGCCTCTAACTTCTTAGAGGGACAAGTGGCTATCACTACTTTACTACTTCAGTTTAGCACACCCTGACTAGAGCTGCTGATTAACTGTACAGACTGCATCTCTGTTGTTAGCCATTAGCACTAAAACATAAGTAATATGAAAGTTGTCATTTGTTACTAACCCCTGCATAGTAATGTAAATTCTAAGCAAACATTTAAATATAGAAGAAATAACATATTAAAAATAGCTTCCTTAATGCTAGAAGTTTCAAAATAAGGTAAGTGAGCTGGAGTTGTATGTAGAAGAGCAAAATTATGATATTATAGCAATAGCGGAAACCTGGCTAAATAACAAAGATGGGGATCAGTGTAACATAGAGGGATACACATTTATTAGGAAGGACAGACAGAACAGAAAAGGAGGTGAGGTTGCTGTTTATGCCAAACAGAATTTAAATGTAAGTCATCTTCAGTTGGATGATGAGCCCCATCTTAGTGAGGACGTGTGGCTTCGCCTGGAAAATATTAGGGAAAAAGGTCTTATTTTAGGAGTGTGTTATAGACCACCCAATTCAGACAGTAATTTCAACACACATCATTTTAGTAATATCAAAAGGCAAGTTTACAGGGGGATATTATAGTCATGGGGGACTTTAATTATCCAAATATTAACTGGGATAACCTTGCAGATGGAGGAGCACAAGAGGTTTTAGAAGTAATCAGTGACTGTTTTTTAACACAGCATGTTAAAGCACCAACACGGGTTAAAGCCTGTCTGGATTTAATATTTTGTAATAATCAGGATAGAGCTTAGGGTGTAGAGGTAATTGAACCACTAGGGTCAGGTGACCATAATATAATACAATTCTCAGTATTTTGCAAGAGTACAGATGCAAAGACTAAAATTGTTAAGATGAACTTTGGTAGGGCTAATTTTGAGCAGATGCGACAAAGTCTAAGTAGGATAGACTGGGATAAGCTGTTAAGTGTGGAGACAGTCGAGGAGCAGTGGAACAGGTTTAGAAATGTTTTACATGTAATGCAGGACAGATACAGACCTAAATTTGGAATTAATAGGAAACTAAGAAAAACTCCACTGCGGATTAATGAAGGTTTAAAAAAGAAGTTGCAAAGGAAAAAAACTGCTTTATGAGGCATATAAGACTAATGACTGCAAAGTGAATCTTAGCACGTTTGAGAACATGAGGGCAACCATTAAGAAGGATACCAGGGAGGCTAAAAGACAGTTGGAGAGGAATATACAGTTAAGTCCATACATATTTGGACATAGACAACTTTTTTCTAATTTTGGTTCTGTACATTACCACAATGAATTTTAAATGAAACAACTCAGAGGCAGTTGAAGTGCAGATTTTCAGCTTTTATTCAGTGGGGTGAACAAAACGATTGCATAAAAATGTGAGGCAACTAAAGCATTTTTTGAACACAATCCCTTCATTTCAGGGGCTCAAAAGTAATCGGACAATTGACTCAAAGGCTATCATGGGCAGGTGTGTTCAAGTCCGTCGTTATGTCATATCAATTAAGCAGATAAAAGGCCTGGAGTTGATTTGAGGTGTGGTGCTTGCATGTGAAACATTTTGCTGTGAACAGACAACATGCGGTCAAAGGAGCTCTCCATGCAGGTGAAAGAAGCCGTCCTTAAGCTGTGAAAACAGAAAAAACTCATCCGAGAAATTGCTACAATATTACGAGTGGCAAAATCTACAGTTTGGTACATCCTGAGAAAGAAAGTGAGCACTGGTGAACTCAGCAACGCAAAAAGACCTGGACGTCCACGGAAGACAAGAGTGGTGGATGATCGTAGAATCATTTCCATGGTGAAGAGAAACCCCTTCACAACAGCCAACCAAGTGAACAACACTCTCCAGGGCTGGGTCGGCGTATCGATATCCAAGTCTACCATAAAGAGAAGACTGCATGACAGTAAATACAGAGGGTGCACTGCAAGGTGCAAGCCAATCATAAGCCTCAAGAATAGAAAGGCTAGATTGGACTTTGCTAAAGAACATCTAAAAAAGCCAGCACATTTCTGGAAAAACATTCTTTGGACAGATGAAACCAAGATCAACCTCTACCAGAATGATAAAGGCAAGAAAAAAGTATGGAGAAGGTGTGGAACAGCTCATTATCCAAAGCATAGCACATCATCTGTAAAACACGGTGGAGGTAGTGTGATGGCTTGGGTGTGCATGGCTGCCAGTGGCACTGGGACACTAGTGTTTATTGATGATGTGACACAGGACAGAAGCAGCCGAATGAATTCTGAGGTGTTCAGAGACATACTGTCTGCTTAAATCCAGCTAAATGCAGTCAAATTGATTAGGCAGCGGGCATTTCACGATACTGATGGACAATGACCCAAAACATACAGCCAAAGCAACCCAGGAGTTTATTAAAGCAAAGAAGTGGACAATTCTTGAATCAAGTCAGTCACCTGATCTTAACCCAATTGAGCGTGCATTTCACTTGTTGAAGACTAAACTTCAGACAGAAAGGCCCACAAAGAAACAGCAACTGAAAGTAAAGGCCTGGCAGAGCATTAAAAAGGAGGAAACCCAGCATCTGGTGATGTCCAGAAGTTCAAGACTTCAGTCTGGCATTGCCAGCAAAGGGTTTTCAACCAAGTATTAGAAATGAACATTTTATTCCAGTTATTTAATTTGTCCAATTACTTTTGAGCCCCAGAAATGAAGGGATTGTGTTAAAAAATGCTTTAGTTGCCTCACATTTTTATGCAATCTTTTTGTTCAACCCACTGAATTAAAGCTGAAAGTCTGCACTTCAACTGCATCTGAATTGTTTCTTTTAAAATTCATTGCGGTAATGTACAGAACCAAAATTAGAAAAAAGTTGTCTCTGTCCAAATATTTATGGACCTAATTGTAGAAGATAAGGCGAAAGAAGACCCTAAGAGATTCTTTCAGTATTTTAGTAGTAAAAGAACAATCAAGGAGGAGGTGAAGTGCATCAGGAATAGTAAACGGGAATTAAAAGATACAGACAGTGAAATAGCGGATGCCCTAAACTTACATTGTTCTGAGGTGTTTACAAGTGAGCAAGTGGATAACCTCAGAGCAGTAACAGGGACTACTAAGGAGGTACTGAGGGATTTGGAAATTGTAGAGGGAGAAGTGCTGCTCAGATTAAATAAGATGAAATGAAACAAATCACCAGGCCCAGATAATATTTACCCTCGAGTTCTTAAGGAGGCTAGTGAGTACAGATAGAAACACTTGACACATATCTTTAGGAAGTCACTGCACACTGGAGAGATTCCGAAGGACTGGAAAATGCCAAATATCATCCCATTATATAAAAAGGGTGACAGGGCAGATCAGAGCAACTATAGGCCAGTAAGCTTAACATGCGTCACAGGAAAATTAATGGAAGGAATTATTAAGGATAAGATTGAGAAACAAATGGCAAAGACAGGAGTTAATAGGAACAGTCAGCATGGGTTCAGAAGAGGAAGGTTGTATTTTATTAACATGCTGTACTGTGGTGCCCTCCTGACTTAACAGACCAAGGTGAGCTGAAGGCCTGCCGCCAGTGCTGCCAAATCACCCTTAGAAGAACGATTTAGACATAGGGTCATGTAGATATTTTAGATGACCCATGCTCATTTTTTAGATGAACCCATGTCCACTTTGGTTTTACATGACCCCATGCTGATTTTTTACATGACCCCATGTCCCATTTGATTCTATATGACCCTATGCCTGTTTTTTAGATGACCCTCAACTCGGTTTAATTTTATATGACCTTCTGCTCATTTTTTTAACATGAGCAATCAGTGAAGCCTCATGCTGTGGGAGTAAGGAGCATGGACTGCAATATGCAAAATTAGTGGGTTAACCAATCAGTGACACCTTAGGCTGTGCAAACAGAATAAAAAGAGATGACAAGCTTCCTCATGCCTGGTTCTCTGAGGTGAGTATTTGTTGTTGGTCTTCTTCTTCCTCTTCTTCTTCTTCTTCTTATTATTATTTTGTATCCTTAATTCTGATTTTTCTTTTAGGGGTTGATGTCTGGTAATTTAACCAATGACCAACGAAAGTGGATATTTAAACAATACTGGAAGACAGAGAAAGCCAAAAATGTTTGAAAGAAATGGACTAAACAATTTCATACACCTACACAAAGCAGACAAACAATTACAGAATATGCAGTAAATTTGACAAAACTGGGTCCATTTGTAATCATCCAAAAAGTGGTCGACCAGTAAGTGTTAACAACCAGGAAAATGACTTATTAGTGATTCTGGCTTTTACAGAATGCCCCAGAAAATAAAAAAAGAGCTTAGTTTGAGTTGGGCATTTTCCGTAGATATTTATGTTTGAAAATGTATTGGCCAAGATTGATTCATGGGTTATTAGAGGATGATCGCTGTTTACAATTCTGCAAACTGGTAATGAATGAAAAAAGTCAAGGCAATGGCATCATTGATAAAATTACATGGTCCGATGAAGCTCAGTTCAGAATTTCAAGTGCTGTAAATTGCAACAACTCTGTCTACTATTGCACATAAAATCCCCACGTAATGATAGAAGAACAGTTGAATCAGCCAAGGGTTACAGTTTGGGCAGGTCTTTCGTGTAAAGGGGTACTTGGAGTTTTTTTTTTCAATACAACTATTACATGACTTCTATATTAACATGCTGAGGGAAACTGTTTTATCACAATTACAGAGACAGCGTGATAATAAAAACTTCTTTCAACAAGACGTAGTTCCTCCACACTATGCCGTAAAAGTGTGTGAGTTTCTTGATGAACGATTACCCAACAGGTGGATAGGTCGACGAGGACCAGTGGAATGGCCAGTATGATCACCAAACCTCACTCCAATGGATTACTTTTTTTGGGGAGTTGTCAAAGATACCATATTTTCACAACAACCATGTACGGTGTGTGAAATGCTTGGCTACATAAGAGAAGCATGTCAAGAAATTGATGACAGTAAAGAACTCTGTGCCAAAGTGTGCTTGAGGGTAGCAAGAATGTGTAAATAATGAAGGCCAACAATTTGAGCACTCATGAGATTGTACTTAATTAGAACTGTGCCATCGTGACATTATTTTGAGTTAACAAAGTTGATAAATCTATTGTGTTAATAAAGCTGTTGGACTAATCGTAACCTGCATGTCTTTTTCCAAAACAAAGAACTGTAAACCTACTTTTGCCCACCCCTGTATATTCTTTTTGGTTTGAATTTTAATCTGGTTGTTAGGTGGTTACCTACCAGGTAACTCTTATGGATGGTTGGCCTGTCATCAAACAATCGCCACGTCCTCTCAGTTGCGACTAGCAGTTTGTAGGTATGTGAAACAGTATCTGACAAATAATACAAAGAGTACGCGACACGTGTTTCACCTGTTAGAAGATGTCGCTTCTGTTCTCTGTAATAATAATAGCAAGACAGAGCAAATACTAATGCATGCAAGGGGAGCAGACAATAAATCTTTATTCAGTCATTAGAGATTTCAAAATTCTTAAATGTTCTTAATATGCCTAAAAAGCAAAACCCAATTAAGAGGGAAATGGGTGTGCAAATTAAAGATATAAGCTGGCTTTGCTGTCACCGATGATGCAGGCTGACACAACTGAATGTGTGAGGCTTTTCAGTCTCTTAATGGCTCTGTTTGTTTGGCTTCTCTTCTTTTCTGGATCTTTTCTTCAATTCAGCAGATGATTGAATGAATATTTTCACATTAACCTGATGACTTTCTACAGCTTGTGAGGGCCAAGTTGTTGAACACCCCTATCCCCCCTCTACCTAATGTCATTTTCACAGACTGTATCAGTACCCATCCATTAGGTGAGCCTGCACAAAGATAACCAATGTTTCAAGAGGTTTGTTTTTACGTATGTAGGAAGTTAAAAAAAATGGCAATTCAATCTTAACACTTCTTGAAAATATAATTGGGTGGTTTAAAGTTTTGACCTTTTTAATCCTACTTGTTTGCAAAATATGTCTGTCTGCTCTTCTAACTGCAGAAAACGTCCCCTCTGTGTAAAGACCCTCTGTCTGTAGCAGCACGTCCATCCTGTGTACACAAGCTGCTCTATGGAAAGTGCGCTTACAGTTAAAGCATACAGTAATAATAATATAAAAAATAAAATAATCTATAATCCTTTGAACAATTTAAAAAATAAGATATGAAACATAATAAAATCACTTTCCACTGTGTCATCTTTGATCTTTTTATGATTTATTCTCTCCTTGATTGTTGCAACAACACCACAAAGACAAATTCCTCATCCACATTAGTGCACCAGCCAATAAAAAGAATTCTCTGAAGGGAGACGCTTTCAAAAACTTCATCAGTGGAGTGGATTGTGTGACCAGCAACTCGTCAGTCTGTGGTTAGGGGAAAAGAAGAGCCGTCAAGGGAATCAATAAAATTAAGCTCAGTGCAAACTGGAGAAACCTGAGATGAGAAAACCTGACACCAGGGAGTAAAGTCAAGGAATTTAACACAAAATGACTTCAGCTGTGTGTGTTTATATGATGGCATTTCACCTGAACAGACATCACAATCAGGAAATACGATGAGCTGAATCAAATTTAGGATCCGAGTGGACAGTCACAGCATTGTCTAGGATTAGTGACACGACTTGACACAAAGAACTTTCACGTGTTTGAATTCAACATGCTGAGGTTTATCTAAACGCACCAATATAAAGCATCAGGTCTCTGTTAATGAACACTGAAAGAGAAACTTGTGTTCAAATCCTCACTAAAGTATTCATTAAAAAGAAATAAAATATCAAAACACATAAATGAGCGCACACCTCTGTATTGTGTTGTTATAAACTGCTCAAAAAAAATTAAAGGAACACTTAGAAAACACATCAGATCTCCATGGGAAAAAAATCCTGCTGGATATCTCTACTGATATGGACTGGTATGTTGATGTGTTAGGAATGACAGGATGGCCCCCACATTGTTTGATGGAAGTGAAACTGATCAACATACAGAGGGCTGAATTCAAAGACACCCGAAAAATGAAAGTGAAAAAATGATGCGGTGGCAGGCAGGTGAGTCCATTTGGCGTAGATTTCCTTGCAGCAACTCCAAATCGCACTCAGTAGTTTGAATGTAACACACCACGTGCTTGTATTCAGGCCTGACAATGTCCTAATGAAATGATGGATGGTGCCCTGGGGGATCTCCTCCTGGATCTGGACCAGGCCATCACTGAGCTCCTGGACTGCTGAGGCGTCAGATGGACCGAAACATAATGTCCCATCCAGAGGTGTTCAATTAGATTGAGGTCAGGCGAATGAGTAAATGGATAATCAATGGTATCAATTCCTTCATCCTCTCACCACATGAAGCCAGGCATTGTTGTGCACCCGAAGGAACCAGCATAGGGTCTAGCAATGGGTGTAAGGATTTCATCCCAATACCAATGGCAGTCCTGTAGAGGTCTGTGCGTCCCTCCATGGATATGACTCCCCACACCATCATAGACCCACCACCAACCCGGTCATGCTAAATGATGTTACAGGCAGCATAACATTTTCCACGGCTTCTCCAGACCCTTTCATGTCTGTCACATGTGCTCAGTGTGAACCTGCTCTCATCTGTGAGAAGCACAGGGCGCCAGCGGTGGACCTGCTAATTCTGGTATTCTATGGCAAATAGACCGTAGACAAATGCAAAATGAGTGACAAAACAGATGAGGAGGGAAAAACGTCAGTGGCCTCCCTCCACCTGTTAAACCATTCATTCCTGTTTTGGGGGTCGTCTCACAGATCAATAGCCCAGAAGTGTCACTGACTTGATTCTATACTCTCATTATAAAGTGGTCCTTTAACTTTCCAAAACAAAAGGAAAAAAAAAGGAACAGGGCGTCATGTCAGCGGCTACTCCCCTATGCCCCCATAGCGTCCACTGCACTTCTGCCCTTTTTATTTATAACGCTGACTTAGAGGTGCGAACAGATTTAAGGTAGGCCGGATCTATGAGTTTTTTCGTAAGCTCTGGTAATTCTAGTGTTAAACGTTTTCCAGGTTTCTGCTTCAACTCAATGTCTCGGTAGTTTGTTTCAGAGTCCCACAACTCTTTGTGCACTTGGCCTTAATCATTTTGTGTGTTCTTGAGCATGTGATTACCCCTTAAACTGAAAGGATTTAGCGATTTTGAAGACCTGGATTAGATCTCCATATTGTCTTCCCCGCTCAGAATAAGTGACAGGTGTCTGTCACAATCTGTCACAGTATGACATGTCCTTCAGTCCCATGATGCTCCTGGTTCCTCTCCTCTGCAGAGCTTCAAGTGCTGCTATGTCTTATTTTATAGCGTGCTTCCCAGAACTGCACATGTTTCTCCAGATGCCGTCTCACTAGTAAGTTATACAGTCCAAGAATAACATCCCTCGATCGATTCTCAAAAGTTTTATGATAGAACATAACATTTTATTTGCTTTTTAAATTGCTTCTGCACATTGCTTAAGAAAGGAAAATGCGTCAAAAATGAGTTGCTGTCTGTGGACCCTGTCCATATCACAGTGTAATCTTATATCCCTGCTCGTGTCCCCTAATATCCTCTGAAACCTGACGAAAAGAGGACATGCGTCCTGTGATAACAGTAAAGATTAAGAAAGAATTATAATTTCACATACAAGTCACTGCAACATCCCATCTTCCCTGTTCAGAAAGCACAGGTAGGCACATGGAGGTTTATACAAGATTTACAAGCAATTAATGACGTGTTATTCTGTGGTTCCCAGAAGCCTCCGATCCATCCACTATTTCTGGAGGGAATGCAAATTAATAATTCAGTCGAAGAACGTACAGACAACCAGACATTCAAATGTTTATAATTTACTGTTCTGTGTTTCATTTTGGTTCATTCATGTGACTATTGGAAGATTTCACCAACAGAATGTCACACTTTTTACCTTTCACTGAAAAATATGGAGGAGTACAGCAGAGGATTGACAATGTTAGACTGGCCAGTGTGTGTGTGTGTGCGTGTGTGTGTGTGTGTGTGTTCACCCTGCGATGGAGTGGCGTCCTGTCCAGTGATTATTCACACCTTGTGCCCAATGCTTGCTGTCGCGAGATACCCTGTGACCCTGCTCTGGATAAGCAGTTTAAGAAGATGGATGATGAATGTTGTTTAGTGAATCTTAGTATAAAGAACAAAAACTGTGTGACTAACAACATTAAAATGAGCAGTGAAAGTGGGGGTCCACAGCAGGCTTCTCTCACTGACCACCATCACAAACAAGTGATAAAGAAGGCCAACTCGATTCTGTCACACAGCAGCTATCCTGTCTCCAAAGTGACACTTGTGGCCATCAAGCTGATGATTTAGGGTCTCAAAGGTGATGACCCCCAGACTGAAGTCCTCTTTAATCTCAGAGGTATCAGCCTTCTGAATTCTTGTAGTTCTGCTGGAGTTCTGAATTCTTAGTGTGTGCTCTTCGTTATTGGGGTGGAGTGGTGGCTGTGAGTCTTGTGATCTTCACTTTAATTCCCATAAACCCCAGAGGTGACTCTACTCCACTGGACCCCTGAGTGAGACCTGTAACCTGCAATTTCTCTGTCCTGGGTATGACGTTAATCTGCATCCTGCACTGCAAGCAGGTCCTCAGGGGTTGGTGGCAGGATTGGCACTCCAGCCACCGTAAAAACTGTTCAGTGTGGTGCTGAGTTGTCACCAATTGTACGGCTGCACTCAGATCCCAATCCAGGTGGTTCATCGAGTGGTGGGTGCAGCAATACACTGTAATCAGCACAGGCTCCCAACCTCACTCTCTTTATTCATTATTATTGATCAGGAATCGTTATTCTGATTTGTAGAAATCTTATGGTGTGTGTGCTGATTACAACAATGGCTGTCATGTGTGGTCTCTTTTATTATTTCCTTGTCCCTATTTAACAATGTCCTACGTGTCACACATTCCTGCTGCTCACAAATTTCCCTCTGGGATAATAAAAGTCTTCTGCCATCCTGAAGAGTAAAAGCCACACATGCAAAGAGAGAACATGGAGATTCAACACCGGCAGTGACCGGGAGAAGGACTGGAACAAGAACACTGAATCAAAAGGGCAGAAGTGCGGACCACCACATCATAATACCTCCTGTATAAACACACAAGAGGGTCTGAAATGAGGGGGCAACTCTTAAAGTGGAACAAGTAAAGCATCAGCTGAGCAGAGCAGAAATAAAGGAGCTGAGAGTCTGTCAGGAATCATCTTATACAGTGCAGACCATAATACCTTAAAACACAATTTATGGGTCATGTTTACTGGTGGACTCATACCTCACATGAACAAATAAAGAAATAAACTCAGGTTTCCACAAACATTTTTTTATTTGTACATAATGACAATTACATAATAACAGTGAATCTTACATCCAGCCATTGTACCGGAAAAGGAATTAAAAAAAAAAAAAAGACACTAAAACAACAACTTGAACTGCGTTAAAAAATTCACCAAAAAATTGTCTTGAAAGTTTATTTTGTGTTAAATTTGTACATAAAACTTTACTGCTGCAACCCTACTAGATGGGATAACAGAGAGGATTATAAAAATAATTCAAAATCATTCAAGAGTGCTTTGAAAACAAGAAAAAAGTTTCTTAAAAATTACAAAAGATATTTTTAGACAATAATGACAGACAGAGAGTTCTTCTGATCCAAATGTGATTCCTTTATTAGGTTTAAGTTTCTCTGTTTGTCTAGAATTGAGCACAATGCTGTTCTCTGAAGTATTAATTGTATTCTGTATGAGGTGAGCAGTGGCGGCTAATGAGACTTCACAATTATTAACAAATGTCAGTCTAAAGCAGCAAATCCTACGTTTAATTGTGGACATCAAACCTCATTTGACCTTCTCAGTCGTCCATTTCAGTTCCTCACAGTCACCTGAGTGTCATTTAGTGAGCCAGCAGTGTGAGGAGTGAAGGCCGACTGCTCCGTCTGCACTCGTCTGTCATCTGCTGCCTTATTGAGGAGGAGTGCAGATTAAAGTGCAGGAATAGGAAACATTAGCTTCAAGATTAAAATTAAATATTTAGTTTGATGCAAAACTAAAATAATAAAGCAATAAGTATTTTGTAGGACTTCATTATTAAACAAACACTCATCAGGCTGACCAAAGTCGTGCAATTTTCAGAAAAATGTATTCAAATACAGCACAATAAATCATAAAGAATCAAGCAGAGGATGTCTGGGGGCAGAGAGACAAGGTAGTGAGACCAAAGGACAGCTGCGCTGCGGAGTTTTAAATGTTCAAATTCCAATGCGAGATGCAGAGCACATGGCACGTCAAACAGCAGGCACGGCAGCTGATGCAGCAAACAGGAGATGAAACACTGTTTCCCATTGAATCAAAGTTAAATAGGGGGTTTCAGAGGAGTGGCCACATTCAGCGTGTTCACAATACGCTTTCTCTTCAATTGAACTGAAATAAATTCATTTATTGTTATTGTATGATACAATGAGATTCAATATGCAAATCCTTCATAAACTTATTTTCCTATAAAATGATAGAATAGCAGTAATAATATGATAAAAAACTATGAAAAATAAACAATATGAAAGCATGAATATAAAAGTTCAATATACATGTACATATTGTGCAGACAGTGCAAATGGTTCCTAAAGTGGCTCAGATTGTGTAATATTACAGCTGTAGTGCAGCTTTACAGTGAGGTGATTGTAATTCTAAGTACCAACTGCAGGGAAAGCTCTGAAGTGTTTGCTTGATGGGAGAAGTTCGAATAGACTGTGTGCATGACTGACTGAAATCCATGCAGATTATGGTGGCTTTCCTGAGGCAGCGTGTCCTTTAAATGTCTCGCAGATATGGAAGGTGTATCCCGACAAACCTCTGCACTCTCAACACAACCTGCCATAGAGCTTTCCAATAGCTGCTGTATAGATGTAATACCACACTCAGATATAATGGATTAAAATACTCTGAGTGGTAAGAGTAACAGCTGTAAAGCAGCTATGGTATTTGGAATAGTTTGGCCATTCCGTGGACAATTATATTATTAGAGGTTCATTACAATAAGATGCTTTAAATTTGTAAATGATATGAGGTTTATTTCATTGTATTTGATAAAGTCCACGTCATGGATGTGAATCTAAAATAAAGGGAAACCACACAAGAACAGCAGCACTGCTTTGACACTGGGTGCCTCCAGTTCACAAAACTGAGCAGAAACGTGTGTACGCAAAGGGGGGTGCTGAACTGAGAATGTGCGTAACTTTACGCCAAGTTTAGTTTTTATACATCGTGATGTGAGCGTGGAAACGGGCGTAGTTAACATATAAACATGAGGGTACAGATATTAAAAGATAAAGATATTTCTAGATTTTATTTAAAATTCAGCAGATCACTTAACAATTTATGATCCAATAAATATATCTGTCCCAAAATAATGTCACTAGCAAAAATCACTATACAATGTAAAAAAATAAAATAAAAATAGTCACCAAGAAACCCTGAAGTGTTTCAATGAATTTCTCAGAGTCTCCTAAATTTTGAGTAGTGTTTATTACACATTCAAATAAGAAAGAGATTTACAAAAAATAATTGTTGTGAAATAAACAATATTCATAAATATTGTACAGTATACACCGATAGAGTACAGTTTTAACAAAAACAGCCTTCAAAGCAATATAGCAAATATGAAATGATTGTATTGTTAAGAAATATGTCCAAGTACTGCACTGATAATATGAAAAATAAATTATGTAAGCAGAGAAAATTATTTTTGCATTTTTATTTTCTTTACCATTTACAATAAATTGAGCACTGAAGAAGCTGGGCTAAAAATTTTACACATCAGGATTATTTTCAGTGCTTTTCGAACCAGGAATAAACAAAAGCATAAAGAATTGGATTAACACCAAAGCTCACTTCACTTAGCAATGCAAAGACATTCTTGATGATACGTATGGTTAGGCTAACATCACCAGTACCAGTACAAAAATTGTATATATTGATAGGCAGCCAGCAGATCATAAAAGCCCCCACGACAATTCCTAATGATTTTGCAGCTTTTCTTTCAGACGGTTTTGATATTTTACTGTCACTCACCTCCTCAGTTTGTCTCTTTTCTATCATACAGTTGATGGCTCTTGAATGGCTCCTTGCAACTACAAATATTCTGATATAAAAACCAATCATCAGTGAATAAGGAATAAAAAAAGTTAAGAGTAAAAGAAAAATGGCCATTTCATAATAAGTGTATACTGCACAAGCTCCTTCACATAGTGCTACGTCAACATGACTTAAACAAAAAGCTATGACTGTAATTAAAAGTACAAACAGCCACACTACAGCAATGCTGATCTTTACAACAGTTAAAGTTATTTTTGAGCTGTAAAAGAAAGGATGGCAGACAGCAATGTAGCGATCAATGGATATTAAAACCACATTATATATCACAGATATGCTAAGAATATTTGCAAGACCCTGATACAAATAACAATAAACAACATTAAAATACCAGCAAATTTCAATCAGGCCAATCAAAGAAAAGGGCATCACAAAGAAACCTGATAAGAAATCAGCCACTGCAAGTGAAAGGATCAGAAGATTAGTCGGCGTGTGCAGCTGAACAAAATGAGAAATAGAAATGATGACAAGAAGATTTCCAAAGACTGTCGATAAAAGCAAAAGACACGAGAAAGTGTAATAAGGTCCATAAATGTCAGTTTCATAAATCAGTTTACGACAAGATGCATTGCTGTGAGGATAACAAAGTCCAAGTTTCAGTCCATTCCACTCCATGTGTGTCCCTGACTGAGCCGTCCTGCCTGCACACTGAGATGTTTATACACTGAGGCCCTGCGACTGCCATATTCTCTCTGCTGACGTAATTCACATGAGGCGTTTCTCTGCTGTGTGTGCTTCACAAATTCTCTCAGGATGTTTGTTTGTTCATTTCAGTTCTTACTCACTAATGAGTTCATCAAATCACAGATGTCTTCATTATATTTGTTTGTCAGGAGCCGCTCAGGGCTGCGGTGGTCTCTCCTCACAGCTCCACAGTGGTCAGCTGCTGGCTCTCTGCAGTTTTCTTCTTCTCCTCTGTCTGCTGTTTTTGTTTTTTTGTTCTCAGTCACTTTGACTTTCTTTCCTCATCACAGCGAGCAGCACATTAAATCAGCAGGTTCAGATGAGCTGAGGTTGTGCCCAGTGGTGGTCTGACACTCCATCCTGTGCTGTGCTGCTCAGAGCCCCTCTGACTCCTCCATGGAGTGTGCTAGACCACCCTGTGCTCACGAGAGGCCCTCACACACACACACACACATACAGTGTACAGTAACAGCTGTGTGTTTTGTCTTTTCGGACCCTCACAATAAATTCCAGACAGTATTCTGTCCTGGGTATGATGTTAATAGCACCTGATGACCCCGATTCTATTGATTCACTAACAAAATGTCTGACTTGTATCTCAGAATGGATGAATAGTAACTTTCTCAAGTTAAATAAAGAGAAAACTGAAATCTTAGTGATTGGCAATAATGGATACAATGAGGCTATTAGAAATAAACTGGATACATTAGGATTAAAAGTCAAGACGGAGGTAAAAAGCTTAGGGGTAACTGTTGACTGTAATCTGAATTTTAAATCACATATTAATCAGATCATTAGGACAGCATTTTTTCACTTAAGAAACATAAGTAAAGTTAGACCTCTTATATTACTGAAAGATGCTGAGAAATTAGTTCACGCGTTTGTTTTCAGTCGACTAGATTACTGTAACGCACTCCTCTCAGGACTACCCAAAAAAGACATAAATCGTTTGCAACGAGTGCAGAATGCAGCTGCTAGAATCCTAACTAGGAAATGAAAATCCAAACACATTTCTCCAGTTTTAATGTCACTACACTGGTTACCTGTGTCATTCAGAATTGACTTTAAAATTCTGCTTATGGTTTATAAAGCCTTAAATAATCTGCCCCATCTTATATATCAGAATGTCTGACACCTTATATTCCAAATCGTAACCTCAGATCCTCAAATGAGTGTCTCCTTAGAATTCCAAAAGCTAAACTTAAAAGAAGTGGTGAGGCGGCCTTCTGCTGCTATGCACCTAAAATCTGGAATAGCCTGCCAATAGGAATTCACCAGGCTGATACAGTAGAGCAGTTTAAAACACTGCTGAAAACACATTACTTTAACATGACCTTCTGATAACTTCACTTTAACTTAATCCTGATACTCTGTATGTTCAATTCATCATAATAACTATTCATGGTGGCTCTAAAATCCGGACTGAACTCTACTCTCTCTTCTGTTTCTTTTTCCGGTTTCTCTGTGGTGGTGGCGCAACCTACTCAAAGAATCACGATGCTCTCAACAATGATGGATGGATCAAAAGCCAGAAGTCTACGTGACCATCATCATCATCATCATCATCAAGTCCTTCCGTGAGAACCCTAAATCCAAACAGGACTGTTCCACTTATGTTAGGTAGAATGCCCAGAGGGGACTGGGCAGTCTAATGGTCTGGAATCCCTACAGATTTTATTTTTTTCTCCAGCCGTCTGGAGTTTTTTTTTGTTTTTTCCGTTCACCCTGGCCATTGGACCTTACTCTTATTCTATGTTAATTAATGTTTACTAGTCACATATTTATGTCATTAGTCCGCAAAGTGCAATGCATTTTGGGGGACAGCAAGTCAGCAGGCTTTAGGTCCTAAATCAGCTCTGTACAAGGATCCCACCCATCGTCGGACACTCACACGTCTTCACAAGAAGTACAAATGCTAGGTTTGAATACACAATGGCAGGTCTGAAACGTGAAAGTACTTCTAATGAGAAAGACGTCAGTGTTATAGCGGACTCATCACTATCAACTTCCAGGCAGTGTTCAGAAGCCATTAAGAAGGCTAACAGTGCAGCGGTGCTACATGATTAATGTCGTTGTAAATGTATTTTGTGCTGAGTCCCGTCTTTCATTTTGTTGTCCTGTATTACACGGTCTGTGTGTATGTAAATATGCTCCTATGGAAACAATTGGAGGAAGAATAAAACTGTGGAACCGTGGCACATCACAATAATTGGTTCTGTCAATTCTATCACCTGCATCTGATCATTTGCTATTTAAATGGAAGGACAGCAAGGAAAAAAGAAACATCTTGTTCTACTAGACCGCCATTCCGCTACAGAGCCAGGAGAAAGCAGCGATCCAATTCATTCACACATTTGTCTACCTGCCTCTTTCAACGGCCGACAACAACAGCTTTGCACCGCAAAAACCCTGGGGTTCTGGATCTTGTCACGTACCGAGGATAAACTCAGTGAGACTGTTTCTTGTTGTTTGGGGAGAGGATCGAGCCATCATTTTCATCTGGGTACTTTCCATAGGACAATTTTTCCAGCTGTTCACAAACATTGTTTATTTTTTGTTAAATCTTCTGGACTTTTATATGCGTTTCTTACTTTCTATGTTTCTTTTTGAATTCTTGTTCAGTGTGGGGTCAAGGGAGTGTTTGTATTGTATTTTAACTTTGTGTTGCACTTTTTCTTTTTATTATTACATTCCGACAGACACTTTTGGAGTTATATGTTATGTCAGGGTTGAATGGGGTAAGATATACAGTATATATATTGTTTAGAGTTTTTTCATTTCTTTCTTTTTCAATATATGCTCACTTTATTATTTTACATACTGTTTGTTTTCTGCCCTACTTTTGATCGTTGATTTAGCGAAGTGGTCCTCCCTGCGTGGAGTCTGCATGTTCTCCTCGTGTCTGCGTCGGTTTCCTCCCACAGTCCAAAGACATGCAGGTTAGGTGTACTGGCGATTCTAAATTGACCCTAGTGTGTGCTTGGTGTGTGTGTGTGTGTGTGTGTGTGCCCTGCGGAGGGTTGGCACCCTGCCCGGGGTTTGTTTCCTGCCTTATGCCCTGTGTTGGCTGGGATGGGCTCCAGCAGACCCACGTGACCCTGTAGTTAGGATATAGCAGGTTGAATAATGGAAGGATAGATGATTGGGGGAAGTTTATTTGGAAGAAGAACGGCTTGTCGGTCTAATGTCTTAAGCTTGCCAGGCCACGGGTCTTGGTGGTGTAGCTGCCGGTTTCGAGAGTGAGTCGCGTTACAACAGGATATCAGGTTATATAGCGTCCTTATGCAGAGTGCAGATTTCCCAACTGTCGGACCACAGATCAGCACTGGTCCATATGAAATTTTTCCTGGCCCACAAAACAGCAGACCAGGCCATCATATCCACCTTAATAAAGGATATGTTTCTGTGACTTTTGTTCATCCATTTGCTATGAATTACAAATCACATTCCAATAGATGAGTGCACTGCAAATGTTAACACCAAACATGTCAAACAGAGAGTTACTGCCAGATGGACAAAACTGGACAGCTGTATTTGAAGAGGAATACGCTGCCATGATGGAAAGGGATCAAATGTATAAACGTTATTATGAGACTGCGCGAAACACGCAAAGATGAGGAAGTCTGGCATAAAAGAAATGAAGATGAGATACACCAGATGAGAGATGATGAATTGCCTAAAGATATGAATGTGCAAATTATTAAGGATGTCTGTGCACACACAATGTTCGGGCTGTAGAAACCCCAGAGGAACATGAGGAGTGAAATCATAAGAATACCACGGCCATTGCAGTAGAGTGGGCACAGGGGACAGCAAAAACAACCAGAAACAAACGACACTGTGATGTTCAGCATTAGACGGTGCGAAGGGAGAGAGACAAGGACCCCCAAATCTTACTACAACTCCATTATTTTCTTAAATTATGACATAGCAGTAATCTGGGCGGTCAGTGCAAATATTGCAGTTAAAGATTTATTGAGGGGGAGTAGACTAGCAAAGGGATACACGGTAGGTGTTTTAATGAAGGGAGACTTGTCTTACCTCTAGTTCTGCTTACAGAGAGGTCAAGGTGCAAATTCTCTGAATTTCATGGAAAACATCAGGTATCCTAATTGTTCTTTCTGTGAACATTATCTCCTTCTGGTAGAGGGCCATATTGTTTCTAGATAAGCGATGACTGCTACTACAGGGCAGGTGTGTTACACCCAGAAAATGATGACCAGATACAATATGCTCAACTGTACATACTCGATCTGGACAAGGGGCCTCATGTATAACGCTGGCTGTAGAATTCATACTAAAACATAAAGACAAAAACAGAAAATCCAGATGCATGAAACTTTGTGTGGGCCAAGTTCCACGCACTTCCCCTTTATAAATCCCAATGAACATGAAATGTAATGCATATGTAACAGGCAAATAGACCGTAGACAAATGCAAAATGAGTGACAAAACAGATGAGGAGGGAAAAACGTCAGTGGCCTCCCTCCACCTGTTAAACCATTCATTCCTGTTTTGGGGGTCGTCTCACAGATCAATAGCCCAGAAGTGTCACTGACTTGATTCTATACTCTCATTATAAAGTGGTCCTTTAACTTTCCAAAACAAAAGGAAAAAAGGAACAGGGCGTCATGTCAGCGGCTACTCCCCTATGCCCCATAGCGTCCACTGCACTTCTGCCCTTTTATTTATAACGCTGACTTAGAGGTGCTTAACAGATTTAAGGTGGGCCGGATCTATGAATTTTTTTCCTAATCTCTGGTTAATATAGCGTTAAACGTTTTCCAGGTTTCTGCTTCAACTCAATGTCTCGGTAGTTTGTTTCAGAGTCCCACAACTCTTTGTGCACTTGGCCTTAATCATTTTGTGTGTTCTTGAGCATGTGATTACCCCTTAAACTGAAAGGATTTAGCGATTTTGAAGACCTGGATTAGATCTTCACTTTGTCTTCCCCGCTCAGAATAAGTGACAGGTGTCTGTCACAATCTGTCACAGTATGACATGTCCTTCAGTCCCATGATGCTCCTGGTTCCTCTCCTCTGCAGAGCTTCAAGTGCTGCTATGTCTTTTTTATAGCGTGCTTCCCAGAACTGCACATGTTTCTCCAGATGCCGTCTCACTAGTAAGTTATACAGTCCAAGAATAACATCCCTCGATCGATTCTCAAAAGTTTTATGATAGAACATAACATTTTATTTGCTTTTTAAATTGCTTGTGCACATTGATTAAGAAAGGAAAATGCGTCAAAAATGAGTTGCTGTCTGTGGACCCTGTCCATATCACAGTGTAATCTTATATCCCTGCTCGTGTCCCCTAATATCCTCTGAAACCTGACGAAAAGAGGACATGCGTCCTGTGATAACAGTAAAGATTAAGAAAGAATTATAATTTCACATACAAGTCACTGCAACATCCCATCTTCCCTGTTCAGAAAGCACAGGTAGGCACATGGAGGTTTATACAAGATTTACAAGCAATTAATGACGTGTTATTCTGTGGTTCCCAGAAGCCTCCGATCCATCCACTATTTCTGGAGGGAATGCAAATTAATAATTCAGTCGAAGAACTACAGACAACCAGACATTCAAATGTTTATAATTTACTGTTCTGTGTTTCATTTTGGTTCATTCATGTGACTATTGGAAGATTTCACCAACAGAATGTCACACTTTTTACCTTTCACTGAAAAATATGGAGGAGTACAGCAGAGGATTGACAATGTTAGACTGGCCAGTGTGTGTGTGTGTGAGTGTGAGTGTGTGTGTGTGTTCACCCTGCGATGGAGTGGCGACCTGTCCAGTGATTGTTCACACCTTGTGCCCAATGCTTGCTGTCCCGAGATACCCTGTGACCCTGCTCTGGATAAGCAGTTTAAGAAGATGGATGATGAATGTTGTGTAGTGAATCTTAGTATAAAGAACAAAAACTGTGTGACTAACAACATTAAAATGAGCAGTGAAAGTGGGGGTCCACAGCAGGCTTCTCTCACTGACCACCATCACAAACAAGTGATAAAGAAGGCCAACTCGATTCTGTCACACAGCAGCTATCCTGTCTCCAAAGTGACACTTGTGGCCATCAAGCTGATGATTTAGGGTCTCAAAGGTGATGACCCCCAGACTGAAGTCCTCTTTAATCTCAGAGGTATCAGCCTTCTGAATTCTTGTAGTTCTGCGGAGTTCTGAATTCTTATTGTGTGCTCTTCGTTATTGGGGTGGAGTGGTGGCTGTGAGTCTTGTGATCTTCACTTTAATTCCCATAAACCCCAGAGGTGACTCTACTCCACTGGACCCCTGAGTGAGACCTGTAACCTGCAATTTCTCTGTCCTGGGTATGACGTTAATCTGCATCCTGCACTGCAAGCAGGTCCTCAGGGGTTGGTGGCAGGATTGGCACTCCAGCCACCGTAAAAACTGTTCAGTGTGGTGCTGAGTTGTCACCAATTGTACGGCTGCACTCAGATCCCAATCCAGGTGGTTCATCGAGTGGTGGGTGCAGCAATACACTGTAATCAGCACAGGCTCCCAACCTCACTCTCTTTATTCATTATTATTGATCAGGAATCGTTATTCTGATTTGTAGAAATCTTATGGTGTGTGTGCTGATTACAACAATGGCTGTCATGTGTGGTCTCTTTTATTATTTCCTTGTCCCTATTTAACAATGTCCTACGTGTCACACATTCCTGCTGCTCACAAATTTCCCTCTGGGATAATCAAAGTCTTCTGCCATCCTGAAGAGTAAAAGCCACACATGCAAAGAGAGAACATGGAGATTCAACACCGGCAGTGACCGGGAGAAGGACTGGAACAAGAACACTGAATCAAAAGGGCAGAAGTGCGGACCACCACATCATAATACCTCCTGTATAAACACACAAGAGGGTCTGAAATGAGGGGGCAACTCTTAAAGTGGAACAAGTAAAGCATCAGCTGAGCAGAGCAGAAATAAAGGAGCTGAGAGTCTGTCAGGAATCATCTTATACAGTGCAGACCATAATACCTTAAAACACAATTTATGGGTCATGTTTACTGGTGGACTCATACCTCACATGAACAAATAAAGAAATAAACTCAGGTTTCCACAAACATTTTTTTATTTGTACATAATGACAATTACATAATAACAGTGAATCTTACATCCAGCCATTGTACCGGAAAAGGAATTAAAAAAAAAAAGACACTAAAAAACAACTTGAACTGCGTTAAAAATTCACCAAAAATTGTCTTGAAAGTTTATTTTGTGTTAAATTTGTACAAGAAAACTTTACTGCTGCAACCCTACTAGATAGGATAACAGGGAGGATTATAAAAATTATTCAAAATCATTCCAAGAGTGCTTTGAAAAACAAGAAAAAAGTTTCTAAAAATGACAAAACACATTTTTAAACAATAATGACAGACAGAGAGTTCTTCAGATCCAAATGTGATTCCTTTATTAGGTTTAAGTTTCTCTGTTTGTCTAGAATTGAGCACAATGCTGTTCTCTGAAGTATTAATTGTATTCTGTATGAGGTGAGCAGTGGCGGCTAATGAGACTTCACAATTATTAACAAATGTCAGTCTAAAGCAGCAAATCCTACGTTTAATTGTGGACATCAAACCTCATTTGACCTTCTCAGTCGTCCATTTCAGTTCCTCACAGTCACCTGAGTGTCATTTAGTGAGCCAGCAGTGTGAGGAGTGAAGGCCGACTGCTCCGTCTGCACTCGTCTGTCATCTGCTGCCTTATTGAGGAGGAGTGCAGATTAAAGTGCAGGAATAGGAAACATTAGGTTCAAGATTAAAATTAAATATTTAGTTTGATGCAAAACTAAAATAATAAAGCAATAAGTATTTTGTAGGACTTCATTATTAAACAAACACTCATCAGGCTGACCAAAGTCGTGCAATTTTCAGAAAAATGTATTCAAATACAGCACAATAAATCATAAAGAATCAAGCAGAGGATGTCTGGGGGCAGAGAGACAAGGTAGTGAGACCAAAGGACAGCTGCGCTGCGGAGTTTTAAATGTTCAAATTCCAATGCGAGATGCAGAGCACATGGCACGTCAAACAGCAGGCACGGCAGCTGATGCAGCAAACAGGAGATGAAACACTGTTTCCCATTGAATCAAAGTTAAATAGGGGGTTTCAGAGGAGTGGCCACATTCAGCGTGTTCACAATACGCGCTTTCTCTTCAATTGAACTGAAATAAATTCATTTATTGTTATTGTATGATACAATGAGATTCAATATGCAAATCCTTCATAAACTTATTTTCCTATAAAATGATAGAATAGCAGTAATAATATGATAAAAAACTATGAAAAATAAACAATATGAAAGCATGAATATAAAAGTTCAATATACATGTACATATTGTGCAGACAGTGCAAATGGTTCCTAAAGTGGCTCAGATTGTGTAATATTACAGCTGTAGTGCAGCTTTACAGTGAGGTGATTGTAATTCTAAGTACCAACTGCAGGGAAAGCTCTGAAGTGTTTGCTTGATGGGAGAAGTTCGAATAGACTGTGTGCATGACTGACTGAAATCCATGCAGATTATGGTGGCTTTCCTGAGGCAGCGTGTCCTTTAAATGTCTCGCAGATATGGAAGGTGTATCCCGACAAACCTCTGCACTCTCAACACAACCTGCCATAGAGCTTTCCAATAGCTGCTGTATAGATGTAATACCACACTCAGATATAATGGATTAAAATACTCTGAGTGGTAAGAGTAACAGCTGTAAAGCAGCTATGGTATTTGGAATAGTTTGGCCATTCCGTGGACAATTATATTATTAGAGGTTCATTACAATAAGATGCTTTAAATTTGTAAATGATATGAGGTTTATTTCATTGTATTTGATAAAGTCCACGTCATGGATGTGAATCTAAAATAAAGGGAAACCACACAAGAACAGCAGCACTGCTTTGACACTGGGTGCCTCCAGTTCACAAAACTGAGCAGAAACGTGTGTACGCAAAGGGGGGTGCTGAACTGAGAATGTGCGTAACTTTACGCCAAGTTTAGTTTTTATACATCGTGATGTGAGCGTGGAAACGGGCGTAGTTAACATATAAACATGAGGGTACAGATATTAAAAGATAAAGATATTTCTAGATTTTATTTAAAATTCAGCAGATCACTTAACAATTTATGATCCAATAAATATATCTGTCCCAAAATAATGTCACTAGCAAAAATCACTATACAATGTAAAAAAATAAAATAAAATAGTCACCAAGAAACCCTGAAGTGTTTCAATGAATTTCTCAGAGTCTCCTAAATTTTGAGTAGTGTTTATTACACATTCAAATAAGAAAGAGATTTACAAAAATAATTGTTGAAATAAACAATATTCATAAATATTGTACAGTATACACCGATAGAGTACAGTTTTAACAAAAACAGCCTTCAAAGCAATATAGCAAATATGAAATGATTGTATTGTTAAGAAATATGTCCAAGTACTGCACTGATAATATGAAAAATAAATTATGTAAGCAGAGAAAATTATTTTTGCATTTTTATTTTCTTTACCATTTACAATAAATTGAGCACTGAAGAAGCTGGGCTAAAAATTTTACACATCAGGATTATTTTCAGTGCTTTTCGGAACCAGGAATAAACAAAAGCATAAAGAATTGGATTAACACCAAAGCTCACTTCACTTAGCAATGCAAAGACATTCTTGATGATACGTATGGTTAGGCTAACATCACCAGTACCAGTACAAAAATTGTATATATTGATAGGCAGCCAGCAGATCATAAAAGCCCCCACGACAATTCCTAATGATTTTGCAGCTTTTCTTTCAGACGGTTTTGATATTTTACTGTCACTCACCTCCTCAGTTTGTCTCTTTTCTATCATACAGTTGATGGCTCTTGAATGGCTCCTTGCAACTACAAATATTCTGATATAAAAACCAATCATCAGTGAATAAGGAATAAAAAAAGTTAAGAGTAAAAGAAAATGGCCATTTCATTATAAGTGTATACTGCACAAGCTCCTTCACATAGTGCTACGTCAACATGACTTAAACAAAAAGCTATGACTGTAATTAAAAGTACAAACAGCCACACTACAGCAATGCTGATCTTTACAACAGTTAAAGTTATTTTTGAGCTGTAAAAGAAAGGATGGCAGACAGCAATGTAGCGATCAATGGATATTAAAACCACATTATATATCACAGATATGCTAAGAATATTTGCAAGACCCTGATACAAATAACAATAAACAACATTAAAATACCAGCAAATTTCAATCAGGCCAATCAAAGAAAAGGGCATCACAAAGAAACCTGATAAGAAATCAGCCACTGCAAGTGAAAGGATCAGAAGATTAGTGGCGTGTGCAGCTGAACAAAATGAGAAATAGAAATGATGACAAGAAGATTTCCAAAGACTGTCGATAAAAGCAAAAGACACGAGAAAGTGTAATAAGGTCCATAAATGTCAGTTTCATAAATCAGTTTACGACAAGATGCATTGCTGTGAGGATAACAACGTCCAAGTTTCAGTCCATTCCACTCCATGTGTGTCCCTGACTGAGCCGTCCTGCCTGCACACTGAGATGTTTATACACTGAGGCCCTGCGACTGCCATATTCTCTCTGCTGACGTAATTCACATGAGGCGTTTCTCTGCTGTGTGTGCTTCACAAATTCTCTCAGGATGTTTGTTTGTTCATTTCAGTTCTTACTCACTAATGAGTTCATCAAATCACAGATGTCTTCATTATATTTGTTTGTCAGGAGCCGCTCAGGGCTGCGGTGGTCTCTCCTCACAGCTCCACAGTGGTCAGCTGCTGGCTCTCTGCAGTTTCTTCTTCTCCTCTGTCTGCTGTTTTTGTTTTTTTGTTCTCAGTCACTTTGACTTTCTTTCCTCATCACAGCGAGCAGCACATTAAATCAGCAGGTTCAGATGAGCTGAGGTTGTGCCCAGTGGTGGTCTGACACTCCATCCTGTGCTGTGCTGCTCAGAGCCCCTCTGACTCCTCCATGGAGTGTGCTAGACCACCCTGTGCTCACGAGAGGCCCTCACACACACACACACACATACAGTGTACAGTAACAGCTGTGTGTTTTTGTCTTTTCCGGACCCTCACAATAAATTCCAGACAGTATTCTGTCCTGGGTATGATGTTAATAGCACCTGATGACCCCGATTCTATTGATTCACTAACAAAATGTCTGACTTGTATCTCAGAATGGATGAATAGTAACTTTCTCAAGTTAAATAAAGAGAAAACTGAAATCTTAGTGATTGGCAATAATGGATACAATGAGGCTATTAGAAATAAACTGGATACATTAGGATTAAAAGTCAAGACGGAGGTAAAAAGCTTAGGGGTAACTGTTGACTGTAATCTGAATTTTAAATCACATATTAATCAGATCATTAGGACAGCATTTTTTCACTTAAGAAACATAAGTAAAGTTAGACCTCTTATATTACTGAAAGATGCTGAGAAATTAGTTCACGCGTTTGTTTTCAGTCGACTAGATTACTGTAACGCACTCCTCTCAGGACTACCCAAAAAAGACATAAATCGTTTGCAACGAGTGCAGAATGCAGCTGCTAGAATCCTAACTAGGAAATGAAAATCCAAACACATTTCTCCAGTTTTAATGTCACTACACTGGTTACCTGTGTCATTCAGAATTGACTTTAAAATTCTGCTTATGGTTTATAAAGCCTTAAATAATCTGCCCCATCTTATATATCAGAATGTCTGACACCTTATATTCCAAATCGTAACCTCAGATCCTCAAATGAGTGTCTCCTTAGAATTCCAAAAGCTAAACTTAAAAGAAGTGGTGAGGCGGCCTTCTGCTGCTATGCACCTAAAATCTGGAATAGCCTGCCAATAGGAATTCACCAGGCTGATACAGTAGAGCAGTTTAAAACACTGCTGAAAACACATTACTTTAACATGACCTTCTGATAACTTCACTTTAACTTAATCCTGATACTCTGTATGTTCAATTCATCATAATAACTATTCATGGTGGCTCTAAAATCCGGACTGAACTCTACTCTCTCTTCTGTTTCTTTTTCCGGTTTCTCTGTGGTGGTGGCGCAACCTACTCAAAGCATCACGATGCTCCAACAATGATGGATGGATCAAAAGCCAGAAGTCTACGTGACCATCATCATCATCATCATCATCAAGTCCTTCCGTGAGAACCCTAAATCCAAACAGGACTGTTCCACTTATGTTAGGTAGAATGCCCAGAGGGGACTGGGCAGTCTAATGGTCTGGAATCCCTACAGATTTTATTTTTTTCTCCAGCCGTCTGGAGTTTTTTTTTTTTCCGTTCACCCTGGCCATTGGACCTTACTCTTATTCTATGTTAATTAATGTTTACTAGTCACATATTTATGTCATTAGTCCGCAAAGTGCAATGCATTTTGGGGGACAGCAAGTCAGCAGGCTTTAGGTCCTAAATCAGCTCTGTACAAGGATCCCACCCATCGTCGGACACTCGCACGTCTTCACAAGAAGTACAAATGTTAGGTTTGAATACACAATGGCAGGTCTGAAACGTGAAAGTACTGCTTATGAGAAAGACGTCAGTGTTATAGTGGACTCATCACTATCAACTTCCAGGCAGTGTTCAGAAGCCATTAAGAAGGCTAACAGTGCAGCGGTGCTACATGATTAATGTCGTTGTAAATGTATTTTGTGCTGAGTCCGTCTTTCATTTTGTTGTCCTGTATTACACGGTCTGTGTGTATGTAAATATGCTCCTATGGAAACAATTGGAGGAAGAATAAAACTGTGGAACCGTGGCACATCACAATAATTGGTTCTGTCAATTCTATCACCTGCATCTGATCATTTGCTATTTAAATGGAAGGACAGCAAGGAAAAAAGAAACATCTTGTTCTACTAGACCGCCATTCCGCTACAGAGCCAGGAGAAAGCACGATCCAATTCATTCACACATTTGTCTACCTGCCTCTTTCAACGGCCGACAACAACAGCTTTGCACGCAAAACCCTGGGGTTCTGGATCTTATCACGTACGAGGATAAACTCAGTGAGACTGTTTCTTGTTGTTTGGGGAGAGGATCGAGCCATCATTTTCATCTGGGTACTTTCCGTAGGACAATTTTTCCAGCTGTTCACAAACATTGTCCATTTTTTGTTAAATCTTCTGGACTTTTATATGCGTTTCTTACTTTCTATGTTTCTTTTTGAATTCTTGTTCAGTGTGGGGTCAAGGGAGTGTTTGTATTGTATTTTAACTTTGTGTTGCACTTTTTCTTTTTATTATTACATTCCGACAGACACTTTTGGAGTTATATGTTATGTCAGGGTTGAATGGGGTAAGATATACAGTATATATATTGTTTAGAGTTTTTTCATTTCTTTCTTTTTCAATATATGCTCACTTTATTATTTTACATACTGTTTGTTTTCTGCCCTACTTTTGATCGTTGATTTAGCGAAGTGGTCCTCCCTGCGTGGAGTCTGCATGTTCTCCTCGTGTTCTGTCGGTTTCCTCCCACAGTCCAAAGACATGCAGGTTAGGTGTACTGGCGATTCTAAATTGACCCTAGTGTGTGCTTGGTGTGTGTGTGTGTGTGTGTGTGTGCCCTGCGGAGGGTTGGCACCCTGCCCGGGGTTTGTTTCCTGCCTTATGCCCTGTGTTGGCTGGGATGGGCTCCAGCAGACCCACGTGACCCTGTAGTTAGGATATAGCAGGTTGAATAATGGAAGGATAGATGATTGGGGGAAGTTTATTTGGATGAAGTACGGCTTGTCGGGTCTAATGTCTTAAGCTTGCCAGGCCACGGGTCTTGGTGGTGTAGCTGCCGGTTTCGGAGAGTGAGTCGGCCGTTACAACAGGATATCAGGTTATATAGCGTCCTTATGCAGAGTGCAGATTTCCCAACTGTCGGACCACAGATCAGCACTGGTCCATATGAAATTTTTCTGGCCCACAAAACAGCAGACCAGGCCATCATAGCCACCTTAATAAAAGGATATGTTTCTGTGAGTTTTGTTCATCCAATTGCTATGAATTACAAATCACATTCCAATAGATGAGGCACTGCAAATGTTAACACCAAACATGTCAAACAGAGAGTTACTGCCAGATGGACAAAACTGGACAGCTGTAATTGTAGAGGAATACGCTTCCATGATGGAAAGGCATCAAATGTATAAACGTTATTATGAGACTGCGCGAAACACGCAAAGATGAGGAAGTCTGGCATAAAAGAAATGAAGATGAGATGCACCAGATGAGAGATGATGAATTGCCTAAAGATATGAATGTGCAAATTATTAAGGATGTCTGTGAACACACAATGTTCGGGCTGTAGAAACCCCAGAGGAACAAGAGGATTGAAATCATAAGAATACCACGGCCATTGCAGTAGAGCGGGCACAGGAGACACCAAAAACAACCAGAGCCAGACGACACTGTGATGTTCAGCATTAGACGGTGCGGAGGGAGAGAGACAAGGGACCACCAAATCTTACTACAACTCCATTATTTTCTTAAATTATGACATAGCAGTAATCTGGGCGGTCAGTGCAAATGTGCAAATATTGCAGTTAAAGATTTATTGAGGGGGAGTAGACTAGCAAAGGGATACACAGTAGGTGTTGTAATGAAGGGAGACTTGTCTTACCTCCAGTTCTACTTACAGAGAGGTGAAGGTGCAAATTCTCTGAATTTCATGGAAAACATCAGGTATCCTAATTGTTCTTTCTGTGAACATTATCTCTCCTTCTGGTAGAGGGCCATATTGTTTCTAGATAAGCGATGACTGCTACTACAGGGCAGGTGTGTTACACCCAGAAAATGATGACCAGATACAATATGCTCAACTGTACATACTCGATCTGGACAAGGGGCCTCATGTATAACGCTGGCTGTAGAATTCATACTAAAACATAAAGACAAAAACAGAAAATCCAGATGCATGAAACTTTGTGTGGGCCAAGTTCCACGCACTTACTCTTGATAAATCCCAATGAACATGAAATGTAATGCATATGTAACACGCCTACGGTCACACCCCAACTCCTCCCAGAATTTTTCATATTTGAATATGCAAATGAATATAAATAGCTCCTTCAGTTTGGTATTTTGTTGAAAGACAATAGCAAAAGCATGTGGAAAAAAGAAGAATTTCACTAAATGCAAAGTGGAAGTTCTGCTCAGTGAATTGGAGGTAAGGAAAAATGTACTTTTTGGTGTCTTAGGTAGTGGGATGAGCAACAAAAGGAAATTGATGGAATGACACTCAAAAGTTCAAGTTCAGAAATTTGCACAGTGCCTGAAATAAAAAAGAAGCAGTCAGAAACCAAAGTCGCTGTTAAAAGGCAAGTCGTGGCCCACCATCTGAGTGTCATGTGGAAACGTATTAGGGTACAGAGAAAAAAAAAAAAGGACACAGTGAAGAAAAAAGGGTCAAAATGTCAACTTTAATCTCGAAATGAAATGAAATACCATGCACTGAGTCAAATTTAGGATATGTGAGGACAGTCACAGCATTGTTTGGGATTTGAGAGAAAACTTGACACATGCTGAGGTTTATCTAAATGCCCAGATATCAAGCATCTGGGCCCTCATGTATAATGGCGTGTATAGAATTCACTCTAAAACATGGCGTACGGACAAAAGTAGAAATGTGTGTGCGGACAAAAAAATTACGATTCACAAAACCTTACGTAAGTCAACTTCCACGCCTCATAAACCCCGGTCATGTGTAAGCCCCTGCCACCCCACCCAGACTCCTCCCATAATTTTGTGTATTTTAATATTCAAATCAATATAAATATCACCTTCCGTTCATCATATTTCCTGATTGTGATGTCTGTTCAAGTGAAATGCCATTCTATAAATACTCACAGCTGAAGTCATTTTGTGGTTAAATTCCTTGTCTTTGCTCTCTGGTGTCAGTTCTCGTCTCAGGTTTCTCCAGTTTGCACTGAGCTTTAATTAATTTATTCCCTTGACGTCTCTTCTTTTCCCCTAACCGCAGGCTGATGAGTTGCAGGTTACGCAATCTGCTCCACTGATGAAGTTGTTGAAAGTGTCTCCATTCCTGGAATTTGTTTTATTTGCCAGGTTCACTAATGTGGAGTTGGAGTTTGTCTTTGTAATGTTGTTGCAACAATCAAGGAGAGAAAAAAATATAACATATTTAACTTGTTCAAAGCATTATGGACAATTTTATTTTTTATGTGAATTATTGCTGTACTAGACATTAAGCCCGTTAAAATAACGGGCGGTAAAACAGTAGTGTATAAACATTTGTATGAACAGTCTGTATTAAATGGCAAGGGACCTTGTATGTGGCTGTAATATGCGTCACTGTATTGTGTGCCTTTAATTTTCTCTCTCAGTAATACTGGTTTGTATTTCCGTGAAATGCCTGTAATTTTGTCTGATAGTAATACAGTGGAACCTCCGTTCACGCCCATAATTCGTTCCAAAACTCTGGTTGTAACCCGATTTGGTCGTGAACCGAAGTAATTTCCCCCATAGGATTGTATGTAAATACTATTAATCCGTTCCAGACCGTATGAACTGTATGTAAATATATATTTTTTTAAGTTTTTAAGCACAAATATAGTTAACTATACCATAGAATGCACAGCGTAATATTAAACTAAATGTAAAAACATTGACTAACACTAAGAAAACCTTGAACAACAGAGAAAACTAACACTGCAAGAATTTGCACTATAGCCTTATGACCCGCTCGCTAAAAACTCTTTTTTAATGAGTTTTAAGCACAGGGGAAAAAATGAACATTTGAAAAATCTGTAATTTAATAAACAACCAAGAAAAGTAACATTGCAACAATGCACGATGCGCCTGTGTGTGTGTCTCTCTCTCGCGGGCCTTTGTGTGTGTCTCTCGCATGTGTGTCTCTTAAGCACACACGCCTTTGTGTGTGTGTGTGTGTGACTCGCACACGCCTGTGTGTGTGTGTGTGTGTGTGTGTGTGACTCGCATGTGTGTGTGTGTGTGTGTGTGTGTGTGTGTGTGTGTGTGTGTGGTACCCTATCCCAGTTCCTTCTTTTTCCAGTTATATTCTTGAATAACTGTGCACTTGTTCTGTTATATTTGTACCTTTTGTGAAAGTGTTTATTTGATATTAGGACTTCAGTTTTCACACATTATACACTTCTTTTCTGCATTTTGCCAATTATTGGTAGAACATCACAGAACATTAGTAGAACATCACAAAAGTTTCTGTTCTATTTATCTATTCAGCTTTTCTTTTTTTAATTGATTTTATTATAATTATTCTGTACAAATACATCAATTTTTAGAAAAAGTAGAAATGAAAACAAATCAATCCCCAACCCTGAGAAACAGAGTATGGCTAATGGAGTAAAACTTAAAGCTTGTAAAAATAAATACATTGATGAGTTTAATAGGGTGATAAAAATAAATGGAGAAGAAAAAAAATGGGAAGAGAGTCTGCTTCCTCAGTACTTTAAGAGCTTATTTTAAAATATTATTGATTAGATCCTGCCAGGTTTTTAAAAAGTTCTGCACAGATCCTCTAAGTGAGAATTAGATGTTTTCCAATTTCAAATAATTTAAACCCCTCAGTTACCCACTGACTTAAAAGAGTTAGGATTCTTCCAGTTTAACAAAATAAGCCAATAGTGTAGTGAAGGCAATCACATTTTGTTCGGCATTTCTTGCCTTGCATTTCCTGTCATCCTACATTTACATAGATCTTTGTAGGCAAGTGACACACATGAAATGCATGTGCTCCAAATAACGATATATTATTTACCCAATACAACACCAGGCACCTCATACCCAGGTGAACTTGAGTTGCGGTGATGGGATAGCAGGATGTCTGCTGCCGGTGCTGAGTGACACATTTACAACACAAAAGATGCTGATAAGGAGGTGCGAAGGAATTTAACATAGACTGGGATTATGAGTTTTTTCATAGGGATTTTAGTGTCAATCTGTCTGGCAGTGCCAACCTTTAATTTTATTTAGTTTTTTGGCTACACAGATGTAGCAGGGCCACATAGGTATTGTTGTTTATTGTGTTGCACCCAGTCACGTCTTGTCTCAGCACCCCGTTTAAACTAATGTGCGTGTGTTTAAATGTCATCCCCGTAATAAGAAATGGGAAAGGGTGTTGCAGGGAGGCAGCGACCCTCTCGACAAGTCAGGACCAGGATTTTAACAGTTGCTTCAGGCTAATCATTATTTAAACCATCAGGAGGGAAACAAGAAAAATAGGGAGAGAGCGAGACGGAGATTTCAAGTACCGATAACCGATCAACATTATTCTGCTATTATTTACATCATGCCTGGTTCCAGTTTGATTCTCATTCCACTGAAATCACGACAACACCATCATCGGCAGAAACCCCGGGGTTGGACATTATAATCCACCATTCGGTGAGGAAGCATGGTGAGGTTGTTCTGTTTTATTTGGGAGATTCAAACACATCCATTTTGATAAGTCATCTGTATTCTGGACAGTGATTTAACCGGACTCAATTTCACGTTCATTGTCATTCAGTAGTCATACATTGTTATTATTTGTGTTTTGTGTTTGTTATACATTTGCTGGGACAAGGGAGGTTTTGTTATTGTACAGGAGGTGTTTTCACTTAGCTGCTTTGGTGGAGAGAGATAGATAGATAGATAGATAGATAGATAGATAGATAGATAGATAGATAGATAGATAGATAGATAGTGTAAAGAATTAAACACAGAACACAGCGTAAAGAGTTGGGGTTTCCGGCCCCGTATACTGTAAACAGAAATATCAAGGTCAAAAGTACAAACAAAAATCTTGTTCATGCGCGCGACGCTTCACATGCGCCGGCGGCCATTTTTATACAGGAGGAGCCGGAAGTGGAGGAATGCTGTGAAGGAGGCGTGAGGGATGACGGGATTCGTGGACGTCAGGGAAGATGGCGGAGGAAGGGCGGAAGTGGACGTGGTGCGGTCAGGTTATGATGGCGGAGCGTCTTTTTTCCTGAAAGAGAGAGCAGAAAGGTTAGTACCCCGCCATTCCCTACCGACAAACGTCCTTCGAAGCGATTTCGGGTCCGCCCGCGGCCTCCTACTCGCGCATGCGTGACAATAGATAGATAGATTTTATGCCACGGATTTGTATTTTTTGTATCTGTCATTGTATTGTATTTAATATATTCTCACACTTATTTTACATATTTGCTTTCGTTTGCTAGTCTTTAACCGTCGATTGGGGAGGAAGGAAAATTATTATTTGTTAGAGGTATGGCTTGGTATTGATAGGTTTTCTCAGTAATTTATCCAGGGTACAGGTCCTGGTAGTGTGGCTGCTGGCAGGGTAAGGGGTCGGCTGTTACACAGATACTGAACAAACCCAGGCAGCAGATGACACATGACATGATTTGTTTAGTCAGCAATAGCTGACTGTCCCTCTGTCACCTACCCTGTACCTTTCACTGTTTCTGTTCTTCTCCTCGTATTGACCTACATTCTAAAAACTCTTAAAGCAGTCTGCTCACTTTTATTGGTGAAACATTTTTACACTTAAAATACTGAGTTACTGTTTAATGTTGTGCAAAAATGTTTCCAAATTTATGTAAATGTTAGTAATAATTTAAATGGGTTTTGAATGAGTACCTTTAGTGCTGTGACCAAGCAAGCCGAATCTGTGAGTAGAACTTTAGGAATATCTAATTAGAAATCACGGAAAAAATGAAGTAAATATCACTGCAATCTAAAGGTAAGGGGACAAGCGCGCACGCACTCACCTGCCCTGCTGTCCTCCTTCACGTGCGTGTGCCCGCGGGTGAAGCCTTCCGAGCAGCACGGCGCTCTCACCTTGTGAAGATTATAAAGTCCACTTATTATCCACAGTTGGGCTCTGCTGATCAGGACGAGTTTCACATGCTGAGGTAATGCAAGAAGCTGCACTTACCTGAGGTCACCTCTTTCACGAAGAGAAAGGTCCGATAAGCAGAGGGGTGGGCTTTAATCTGAGCAGGTGACAAGCAGCCCACCGCCGCGGCTTTCTGTGTCAGAGCAGAGCTTAACGTCTCCCGGTGTGCGTCTGCTCTTCTCAAAATGTATGCATTTAACAGCCCAACTTCCTTAACAGACAGGCTGTGTTTATACAAATGGCTTTGTGCACATCAAGTAAACACACTGAAGTAAAATAATAAAAAACGACAAACATCTTTACGGAGTTTGATGAATGCTCCACACTCCACATCTCCATCTCCACACTGGAGGCTTTGGTTCACACTGCGATGACGTTCTCTGCACAGGGGAAAATATAAGATTTTCAGCGAATACCAAGTGGAGGCAAAGGAAAAACATATTATTTGTTCAAATAAACCGTGGTATAATCAACAAAAGGAAGTTGATCAAGTGACGTTCGCAAAAGCCACATATCAAAGTTGCCGTGAAAAGGC